>NW_024386957.1:0-101859 GCF_900408965.1 Simochromis diagramma
TGAGCCTCTGAATAAAATAAGTAAAAAACGGAGTATCCTTGATGGCAAAGACATCCACAGTTATCTGCTCAATACAGGACCAACTTTAGAGAAACTTCTTCTTTGACTTTCAGTACAATGTTAATCTGATGATCCATTACTAAACAGCATTATTTGACTGATCCAAGTCTTGCTGACTCTAGTGCACAGCACCAAAAACAAAACTCGACCAGCGGGATGTTAACCTATACTTTTCTGAATACATATGACTCATATTCACTTTAGATGATTTAAAAATGCCTCTCAAAAAACCATGTTGCTGATCGAAATGACACCTTTGAATTCACATTGTGATGGACTGCTGTGATCGTTTAATCCTGTTGAAGTCAGTACGATCCCTTTCCATAGAGAGGCACTTTGCTCAGCAGCCATCCCTGCTCCAGTGGGGGCGCTTTCTGTGGAGAGTTTATAGCCTGAGAGTTGAACACTGGATGGATGGACAGCTTGTCCTTCATCACACACAGAAGCCACAGAATCCTCCTCATCAAAACATGACTTTGATGCTGCGTCCTTCATCTGGACTCTCTCCTCTGCTGCTGCTTCCACGTAGGTAAAGTCCGAGAATTCAAACTCCTCTACCTCTCAACATCTGTCCCTGCTGAAAGAAGCCCACAAACCATGAAGCTGCTTTATGTTTTTGTCCTGGTGTCCTCAGAGTCCAGAGGACAATCAAACAGTGACTCAGCCTGGAGCATGACGTCTGTGTGGGGAACTGTGAAGGCATCAGTGTACGACCAGTCACGAATGTTGGTTTTTGGAAACAACCAACCATCTTTAGCCTGGTACCAACAGAAAGATGGAGGGTTCCTAAACTGCTCGTTTACTTTGCTAGCACTCGATATTCAGGATTCCAGCTCGTTTTACAGGCAGTGGATCAAATTCTGACTTCACTCTGACCATCAGTGGAGTCCAGGCTGAAGATGCAGCAGTTTATTACTGTAAGAGTTTTCACTATCCTTTCAGTCAGCGTGTGTTCACACAGTGAAAAACAGTCGTACAAAAACTTCCCTCAGTCAGACTGAATAGAAACTGAAGTGACTGCTGCAGCTGGAAGATACTGCAGAGACTGATACAGTTCACTGAGGACACACACACACACACCACACAAAATAAAGTGATTCATCACAAATTTGTGTCCCACTGCTATCGCATGCATGTTGTTTTCAACTTTCAAATATAATTTAACTAAAGAACAAACGTGGGCCATTAACAGATACCAGGATAAGTCTTGTTCATGACCTTTGACCTTAGAAGTGGAACAAATCCACTGAATCTATATCAAGATAAAATAATCTGAATCCAAAAATCTGAAAGTGTTCCTGATCAGTGAGGCTCAAAATAAAAACAACACACCTGTGAATTTAAGTGTAAACATATTGTTCTGTCCTCACTAGATGTGGGCGTGATTTAGCTTATCCAGTTTGACAGACAGTGAACAGAATGAGAAGAAGAGAATGCTTTGAACTGAGATTCTTCTTTACTTCGAACTGCATCTCCAGTTTACAGGCCATGTTACTGAGGCTTCTTATACATGGTATCCCTTATCCATTTTCATTCTCTCCTTTCTCTTTTCTTTTGTAAAACTAAATAAACACAAAACAGATAATTACCTTCTCATTCACTGAACATACATAATGTACTAATTGAAACTTAGTTTTCATGGCAACCAGCAAAAAACATAAATCTTAAGGTTGCCTAAATTAAACATAAACATCACCTTCAGTTAACTAGCATTATTGATCATAGCAAGTTAGCAAACACATGCTAATACAGTCGCTAGCACACAGCTTTACAAATGAGTAATGACCACAGAGATGAAATAGTAACTCAGTATATGCACATTACACATGCATCACAAATCAGATAGTTAAGGTTATAGTATGTAATGAAAACTTACAGGCATGCGTGGGCAAAGGTTTCACCTCCACTGAGCACTTGTAGCAAACTAGCTGGGCATAACAACTTCCCAAGTACCAACTGTGGCCACAAGAGGGTGCCAAATCATACATACAAAAGCATATTACCACATTAAAGTTATACCAACACACTCCCCGCCTGGTATAAATTATTTTATACCACTACTTCTTTTACTTTACTGTTTAGTTTCCTGTATACTTCAGTCTTTCTTTATAGTTTCCTTGGGGAACAGAAGGATGAGCTGAGAAACTGGACGAAGGTAAATCCTTGGAGCACCTTGTTTCACAACCCTAACCTCCACCTTTCTGATTTTATTATCTTGACTAGGGATGTTCTTAGCAATGAGACCAATAGGCCATTCATTTCGCTTGGTTTGGTCATCCTTCAGTAAGACAATGTCTCCGACTTGCATGTCCCTTTTGTCATTGATCCACTTCTTTCTGGACTGCAGTGTTGTCAAAGATTCTTGTCGCCATCGTTTCCAAAAGATGTCGGCTAGACATTGGACATGTCGCCACTGTTTCCTGTATAGGTCTTTCAAGTCAAACACCCCTTCGGGAGCAGACACAATGTTTGCCTTCTGAGTAAGAAGCATTGCTGGTGTCAAGACTGTCGGTGACTCTGGATCTGTACTCACCGGAACCAATGGACGAGCATTCATAATTGCCATCACTTCTGCCATCAAGGTGACAAGGACTTCACGAGAAAGACGGGTAGGCCCAGACTGCAGCAGCATGGCATCTAAGATCCGACGAGCAACACCAATCATTCTTTCCCATGAGCCTCCCATATGGGATGAGTGTGGTGCATTAAAGGTCCACGAGCAGCCTTCATTACTAAGGTAATTTCGGACCTCTGAGTCATCTGTAAAGATCCTTAACTCTCTACAGGCACCGATGAAGTTGGTTCCACGGTCAGACCTGAGAACCTTGGAAGGTCCTCGTATGGCAAAAAACCTTCTTAAGGCGTTAATAAAACTTGAGGTGGACATGGATTCAATCACCTCTATATGCACTGCTCGTGTTCCTAGCCACGTAAACAACACTGCCCATCGCTTGTTTATCTGCTGTGCCTCCTCTTGTTCGTCGTGACACTACACTCCATGGTCCAAAGACATCTAGACCAACTCTGGTGAACGGGGGTTCTATGGAAAGCCTATCCTCAGGCAAGTCAGACATCTTTGCTCTTGAGGGCTTTCCTCTGAGTTTGCGGCATATGATACATCCATAATCAAGCTAGAAACCAACTTTCTTGCGCCAATTAATCCACAAACCGGCTGAGCGAAGTGCCCCCTCAGTTAAGTGGCGACCTTGGTGGGCAACTTCCTGGTGATGATGTCTCCTACAAAGTGTCACATGGTGTCCTCTTTGGGAGTATGACTGGGTGTTTTTCATCATATGGAAGGTCAGCTGAAGAGAGCCGTCCACCTACTCTAAGCACTCCATCCTGATCGATAAAGGGGTTCAACCTCCACAGAGGACTTGCTTCGGAAATTTGTTTCCCTCTCTCCAATTGTCTCACTTCTTCCGTGAATACTAACTGTTGAACACTCCAGATCACTCTAGAATTTGCCTGTGTTTGTGGATTTTGAGGGACTTGTTTTTGAAAGCCTGGACCTGTAGCTTGCCACGCTGATGAGCTTCGCCATTCCATTTATCAGAGTTTTCCATGAGGAGAACCGTTCAAATCTCTGTGGACTGAGAGGTCTATCAGTAGCCTTAGTTGTCAGGGTGCTGACTTCTGGGCAAATCTCTGCATCGTGCTGTGGTTCAACAAGGTCAAACTTACTTAATTCACGATGGGGATACCTGTTGTTGGGGCCTGCTTTAGGAACTGAGGACCAGTGAACCAGCTTGTTTTGTGCAGGAGACTTGCTGCAATCGGCCTTGTTGCGATGTCAGCTAGGTTGTTCTCTGTTTGCAACATAATTCCAACTGCGTGCATGTAGTGGACTTCCTAATTCTGGGAGACTCTGTTGGACACATAGATGTAAAACCTTCGCGAAGCATTATAGATGTAGCCTAGCACAATCTTGCTGTCTGTGTAATACCTTACGGCATGCAACTCAAGGTCCATCTCCTGACAAATAAGCTCTGCCACCTCTACAGCAAGAACTGCAGCACACAGCTCCAATCGGGGGATGGTATGTGCAGGCTTGGGTGCTAGCTTGGATTTACCCATGACAAACCCAATGAAGCACTGTCCTTGTTTATCAATAGCTCATATGTAGGCAACTGCTGCAATAGCCATTGACGAGGCATCTGAGAAGACACAAAGCTCTTGGTGCTGCATGGAGGACAGAGAAGACGGAATATAAGGCCTGGGTATGTGCAGAAGCTCTACCTCTGACAGGGAGTCTTTCCATGCATTCCATTGTCTTTCTTTGGCAGGTGGAAGAGGATCATCCCATTCACATGGTTCTGTGGTAAGTTCTCTGATGAGGGCTTTGCCTTGGACAGTGATGGGAGCAATAAAACCTAACAGGTCATACAAGCTGTTGACTGTAGAGTGTATGCCTCGCTTAGTGAAGGGTCTTTCTTCCTTGGAAACTTGGAAGGTGAAAGAATCTGATTCAAGACTCCAGCTCAGTCCAAGGCTACGCTGAACAGGAAGAGGATCTGTCCCTAGGTCTAGGTTTTTCAGGTCCTTGGCCAGATCATCAGCTGGAAATGCATCCATTACCTTGCTACTGTTTGAGGCAATTTTGTGTAGCCGTAAATTGGACTCAGCTAACATCTTCTGTGTTCCTTGAAGAAGACTGATGGCTTCTGTTTCTGTAGGGAGTGAAGTCAGACCATCGTCGACATAAAAGTTTGTGGTAACAAACTCCCTTGCATCTTTGCCGTGCTTTGCCTCTCCTGCTTGAGCTGCTTTTCTCAGCCCATAGATCACCACAGCTGGTGAGGGGCTATTGCCAAATACATGCACTGTCATGCAGAACTCTGTCACATCTTTTGTGAGGTCATTGTCTCGGTACCAGAGAAAACGTAGGTAGTTCCGGTGATCTTCCCTTACAGTAAAGCAGTAGAACATCTGTTCCACATCTGCAGTTATTGCTATAAGCTCTTTTCGAAACCGCAGTAGCACTCCAACCAAAGTGTTGTTCAAGTCTGGACCACTTAAAAGGACATCATTCAATGACACCCCCTCGTGTTTGGCGCTCGAGTCAAAAACTACCCGTATTTGTCCAGGCTTTTGCGGATGGTATACTCCAAACAATGGAAGATACCAGCACTCTTCCTCAGGCTTCAAAGCAGGTGCTAACTCTGCTTGCTGACTGTCAAACATCTTCTGCATGAACTTAACAAAGTGATTTCTCATGTCTGCCTTCCTGTCGAGACTCCGCTTGAGAGTATGTAGTCGTTTGAGAGCCTGCTGGCGGTTGTTTGGCAGTCGCTGCCTATGTGTTACAAAGGGCAGAGGCGCGACCCAACTATTAGAGTTGTCTTGGTACATCTCGCTTTGCATGATCTTGAGGAAACGTTCATCTTCCAGTGAAGGTCCGGGTCTCTCATCGTCTTCGCTCTTGATGAACACTGTATCACCGAGGTTGTCTGTTTTGACCCCGTGATAAGTATCCATGTGGCTTTGAGTAGTGCATCTCTGCTGGACTGCTAACAGCTTTTCCTTTGCATTCATACTGTTGAAGCACGGGCTGAGATATGATGGTCTCCCATTGAGCAGCACGTTAGTTTTATAGGTTCTCACAGCAGAGCTCGGCTTATGTGTGCGCCCCAAACAGACATCTCCTATGACTACCCAGCCAAGGTCGAGCCGTTGAGCAAATGGAGCATCTGCTGGTCCATTGTGTTGTTTTCTCACTTTATGCAAATTCAACACATCCCTTCCTAGGAGCAGAAGGATTTGTGCGTCTGAATTGATGGGAGGGATTTTGTGTGCAATGTCCTTCAAGTGAGGAAAATGTTGTGCAACTTCAGGAGAGGGTATCTCAGACCAGTCTTCTGGAATCATATCACATTCCAGCAATGGAGGTAGAGGTACCTTGGTGTTGCCATCAATCGACTCTATGATGAAGTGTTTGGCTCGCTTTCCACTCATTTCCATTATGCCTGAGCACGTCTTGAGTGTGTATGTCTCTGTGTTCCCGTCCACCTCGAAGATGTCAAAAAACATGGATCGTGCGAGAGAGCGGTTGCTCTGATCATCTAAGACTGCATATAGTTTGATTGCTTTCTCTCTCTTGCCAGAAGGATAAACCAGAGCTAGACAGATTTTGGCACAAGACCTAGGGCTATGCCAATTTCCACAGACTTCAGTGCACATGGCTTTAGCTGAGGTTGACACTGGCATGGCTTGAGGCTCCCCGCCATGCTTTCCTGTCTCTAGTGGCATTCTGAAGTTGTGAGGGGGTGGGCCTGGATGCAAAGCCGAGATGTGCTTGTCGCTTTCACATTCCTTACAAGTAATTTTGGATGTGCAGTTCTTTGCTAGATGCTTGGTGGATCCACAACATCTAAAGCATATGTTCTTCTCCTTTAGGTAAGCTTTTCTTTCTTCAAGAGACTTACTACGAAAACTGCGACATTTCCTAAGAGGGTGTGGTTTCCTATGGAGAGGACACTGCTTGTCTGGGTCATCCCACTTATCCAATTCACTTACCCCCAGTTCACATGACACATCTGTCTTTCTTACTGATATCTGTGTTCTGTTGTACCTTATAGGTCGTTCAGCTTTCCCTACACCTGTTGAGAGAAAAAAGAAGCTGGGATCATTCCTGATTCTCGCTTGTTCTCGTACAAACTGGGAAAAGACAGAGAAAGGTGGGAAGGCAACGTTGTGGTTTGTTTTGAACTTGGATGCACATGAAATCCACTTCTCTTGCAATGTGTGTGGTAGTTTCTCTACAATAGGATTGACACCACGTGCTGTGTCGAGGAAAGCGAGCCCAGGTGAGTGCCCTTCTGCTTTGGCAAGTTCCAGTTCAAGTGAGAGGTCACCAAGTTCCCTCAGCCTGCTATTGTCTTTGGCAGATATTTTTGCAAAGTCTTCTATTTTCTTAAAGAGGGCATGTTCAATCACCTCTGGAGCTCCATATGACTCCTCCAAGCGCTGCCAAACCATTTCAAGGCTTGCAGCAACATTATAAATTTGCGCAGTGCTGACTCTCCTTGCTTGCTCAGACGACTGTGGTCCTAACCATTTTATAAAGAGGTCAAGTTTCTCTCTAGGTGACAAAGACAAGTCCTTGATTACATTTAAGAAGGAGGATTTCCATGTACGGTAGTCTTGGGGTTCGTCATCAAATTTCTGTATAGTAGTTGACACAAGCTCTCGTCTCATTAAATATTTTGCCACATCTGTTATAGCAGATGAGTTATTGTGGGTAGGTGGTATTGGCGTGAGTGGTTCAAACTGATGTGCTGGCCTTGTGTATGTCCCATGATCGTGGTGATCACTGGGTGGATGTTGCTGTCTCAGCTCCTGATGTGTGAGGTCCTCCTCTTTCCACAAGGGTGCTTTGGGTAGAGCCACAGATGAGCTTGGATATCCTTTTTTAAGGTATGGTGATGACTGTGTGTTATCTTCAGCAGGAGTATTTTCTTGAATATTTTGCACATATGACTGACTGTCAGTGTAATCTTGAACTCTTTGCTTACAGTCTGCAGGGGTGACTGGGAGTTGCCCGCTTTTCTGGGAATTTTGTTCCTCAAGCTGAACAGCTGCCTCTAAGACCTGTGCTTCAGCTGATGCAGCAGCAGCCATTTTCTTCAGCTGTAGAATATGCAGCTGTGCTTGGATTTGAGCTTGCTGTTTCATAGCTTCCGCTTCTTGTTCCGCATAAGCCAACTGCGCTTGTGCAGCCTCTGCTTTGGCACGTGCCCTGAGCGCTGCAACGCTTGCTGTTGACCTGTTGGAAAGTTTTGAGCTGGAACAGTATGATCTTGTCTCCAGAGATCCAAGTGTCTCTACCTGCTGGGCTTGGTTAGCTGATGGCTCAGACATTGTGAATACAGTAGCCGCCTTGAATGGTGAAATCTGCTGAATTGTATGCCTTTTTACTGTTCTGTCCTCACTAGATGTGGGCGTGATTTAGCTTATCCAGTTTGACAGACAGTGAACAGAATGAGAAGAAGAGAATGCTTTGAACTGAGATTCTTCTTTACTTCGATCTGCATCTCCAGTTTACAGGCCATGTTACTGAGGCTTCTTATACATGGTATCCCTTATCCATTTTCATTTCTCTCCTTTCTCTTTTCTTTCATTTACAAAACAAGTTTAAAATCATCAATATTGTACATGACTTACATTAATATTAACTGGAAACAAATAAATAGAATAAATTAATTAATTCAGCGACACAAAATCCACTTCATGTATATCTAAAACAATTTTTAAAATTCACATAAACTCAAAGTAATTTCAAACAATACTTGAAAGTTCTTCTTCTTTATATTATTGTTAGATTTTTTTTTCAGTTTAATTCTACTGAAATGTAGACATAATATTTTGACAGAGCAGATCTGAATTATCCTCCACGACACAAGAGGAAGATAAATAATTCCAGCATCAAACTTATTGTAAAGCTACGTGCTTTTCTCTTAAAATCAGAAGAGAAATTGTTAAATGCACTTTAACCCTTTAAAGCCGGTCGGAGCGGGCACGCTCGGTTTTGCGTAACTATTTTTAAATCCCGGTGGCACTGCAACCACGTAAGCTAGCGCAATAATTTTTTTTGCATATGAAACCGGAGGAGTTGTACTTACATCTTATGCCATCAGGTTGTCCTAGGTTACAGTTTCCTTCCACATATATCTTTGCAAAAACTGCATAAAAAGCACTTGCAGCAATAAAAACATAATATTCCAGAAACACGCTTTGCCGATCCGATCAGCTGTTTGTAACACTTCCTACGTCCATCAGCACGAACTATCGCATGTCCGCCATGTCCTGCCCGGAACCGGACGTGACGTCATTTTGCGGAAATGTAGTTTTTTACTATCAGGGCCTCATGAGCCTATACTGGTGTTTTTAAAAGTTATGTTTGACTTTATGACTTTCTGTGTCGTTTCTGGGATGCTTAGGACTCATATTGCACTGCTGGAATTAGTTTATTTTGATGCATATGCTGTTTTTTTTGCAAATTTGCATTGTAATATGTATTTTCGTTTTTCCTGCAGTATATAAAAATTGGTGTATTTCAAAAATAAAACTATGAAGAAACTCAAAATAAATTTCCTGTGGTGGGAAACTATTTTGTGCAACTTTTTTGTACTTACAGTTTTGAGGGATAAGCCTCTTAAATTTCTCTAACTAGAAATATATGTTAAAAAAAACAAAAACGATTTTCAATTTTCTTGTAGTTTATTGCACTTTTTTGCAATTTATGTAGTTACTATGGACTTAATGCATACATATTATTAAGATTTGGGCTGCCCCTCACCTGCCCCTCCCTTCCTTCCCTCCCCATCTCCAGCTGCCTCCCTCTTCCCGCTCCACCACAACCACCCACACATGTAGGGCCTTGGAGTAGGGGTATGTCACCAGGGTGCAGAGGAGGCTACCCCCCCCCCCCCCCCCCCCCCTGTCCCCTTCTGGCTGCCTCTGCCTCAATTTTATCCCACAACTTAGACATTCACATTACTCACACTCTCATTACGCATACATATAGGATCTTGGGGGTGGGCACGATACACGGAGTCAGAATTACCATCAGGGTGTACACCCCACCCCTGGCGTCGTTGCCCACCTCTCAATTTTGAATACACGTAGACATTGAGGGCTAGCAGGAGGGACTATGCGCTTACCTGCTGCTCTCTGGCAGGTAGCTCCATGCCCTCCTGGGTTTTAATTACACCTTAGAACACACATGCATCAACACTACAATGAGCGGGTGGAGGGAGGTTTGGAGTCTTCTCTCACCCCCGTTCTCTGCGGCCTGCTGGAGCGGGGGGGCTAGGAGGAGGAGTTGGCCGTCCGACTGCGGTCTGGAGTGTGGGGCCTCCCTGCTGCTGCGGAGTCGGGGCGGTCTGCCTCTCCCCACCGCAGGGAAAAGGGTAACACCACCTGGGTCTGGGTGCAGTTCCCCCCTCCAGGGGCAAGGGTACCTAGACCCGGTTCGTAGAGTACGCTTGGGGAGTGTGACCGTGTGTACAGCGTCTCTTTATGTCTGTCTCCACGTTGGTTGAGTGTGGAGTAAGTGCATATGAGAGCATGAGGGTGGGAATGGATGTTTGTGTCTGTGTGTGCCTGTATGTCTGTGTCTATATGTCAGGTTGGGTATCAGACGCCACCTCTCTGGGGACATCTCAGGCCCTCCAAGGTTTGGAGACCTATCTCCACCCACCACCACTTCCCCTGCCAGTGGCGGACTCCCTCAGGTGTCGGTGCGTTGGTGGTTCTTTGTGTCTGGGGGTGGGCGTCCGGGTACACACCGGCTCACTCCTTGGCGGCCGCTTATCGGGGCCTGGAGCCTGGGGCTCGCTCGGGCCACTTCGGAGGTGGGGTGCCCCCGGCCTCTCGGCCTGGGGCTCGGTCACTCTGGCACAGCTGGCTGCCGGCGGAGCTCACGGGCGCGTCACTGCAACTCCCCCTGGCTTCTGCTCCGCGGCTGCTGAGTGAGCCCTCATCTGGGACTCTCCTCAGCTCTTACTGGGACAGTGGCGCGGCTGCCCCTCTGTTGGTCTTCCTTGGTCTCTTGTGTTCTGGGGGCCTCTGGATGTCTGGAGTTTTGATCTCCTCCATACCTGCTTCATGCCCTGGAGGACGGGGCTGTGGCTCCCCACACTCCCTAGCAGATCGTTACATGGAGAAACCTTTGGAATGCAAGCATGCTGATCCACACAGGTATGCACACAGGTGTACACACGGGTATTCACAGATGCGGACTACAGCTTTCTTGGCTGCTGCCTCAAAGCACATTGTGCGCTGTCTATCTTGCGTGCTGCACAATATCGTTTATTATTTAGTATCTACTGATATCTACTGCTATCTAGTTTATTGTGATGGTGCCGTTTTTTTTATTTATTATGTTGCTCTTTGTTGTTTGCTTTCTCTTCTGTTTTTTTTCTCCATACAGGTGACCCAGGAGTTTTGTTCTTTTTTTTTTTTTTTTTTTTTCTTTCTTCCCCCCCTTCTCACCGTCTCTTCTCCCATTTGGTTTTCTTTCTCTCCCTCTCTTTCTTTCATTCTTTCTCCCTGTCCTATCCTCCAGTCATGTCTGTCCCGTTTGTAGCAACTGAAAATAAAATAAATTCATAATTATAATAAAGGTCAATCAAATGGACCAATATGGCAAGGCCATGACGATCCACTTGGTAAAATAAATCCGCTTGGCATCTTTCTTGGCCTTAAGACAACAATTCTGATGGCTATAGATCCAAACGGGACACAAAAAAAAAAAAAAAAAAAAAAAAAAAAAAAAAAGATTTGGGCTGTAACAGTTGTAGTGATGTATATCAACTTGAAATGCTCCCAAAAATGGCTCCACAACATGTAAAAATATAATATAAGCTCTGGCGGACTTGGTTCTATGGTAGGTCTTAAAGGGTTAATAAAAAGACAGTATTTGATAGTAAACCAGAATAAACTTACTTCCAACATCCAGTCTGGTTCCTCCACCGAACGTGTACCACAGTGATACAAACTCATTGAGGCGCCGTACAAAAACCTCTGACTGTAGAGAGACACGGCTCTCTGACTCTGAAACAAACAAACTCAACAAAATCATTCACTGTTTGCACAGCAGCCATGACTCAGCTGATACGACTTCTTCAAATAACATCATACAATGTTAGTTTAAATACAGTTCAATCCATGAGCTTTTGGACGATCACATTCTTTTGTCCTGTCCCGTTCGGCACTGAAGCTATCAGAATTTTTGTCTGAAGGCCAAGAAAAATTCTCAACAGATTTATTTTCTCAAGTGTATCATTATGGCTTTGCCACACTGGTCCACTTGATTGATCTTCATTATTTTTTTATTTTTATTTTTTTAAATGATTACAATTGGAACAGATATAACCGGGGGATCGTAAAGAGAAAGACAGATAAGAGAAGTTTAAGAAAAGGAGAGGGAAAGAAAAACAGAGGGGAAGAGGGACAGTGAGAAAAGACAATGAAAACCCATGAGATCACCTGCTGGAAGAAAAAGAAGAAAACAAGCAAAAAGAGAACAACACAGTAGGGAGACCACAGCAACAACCTAGATAAGCATAAGTAAGAGTAAATAATAAAGACTGAATGCTACTGAGCAGCACAAAAGACCGACAGCAGACGATATGCTTAGAGGCAGCATCCAAGGAAGATAGTGAGTGTCTGTGCACACCTGTGTGCGTGAGTGCGTTTGTTTTCAAAAGGTTTCTCCATGTAACTATCTAATAGTAATTGTGGGGAGCCATAGCACTGCCCCCCAGGTCATGGAGCAAGCATGGAGGACATCCAGGACCCAGACATCTAGATTCCCCCAGAGCACAAGAGCCCAAGCAGGACCACTGGAGGGACAGCCGCCACCCTCCTAGAAACAAGCTGGGGAGAGCCCCAGGCGGGTGTGTGTGGGGGGCGGTCTAAGACCCAAGCAGACATATAAACATAGACAAAGCTCTTCATAAAACATGCCTCATTCACAGACATTCATATAAACACTAAATCCTATGCCTGAGTGCTTTCTATCTAGCATTGAGACAAATGTTCAGCATTTTACTCTCACCAGTCAGAGAGTCTAAAATATTTGAAACTGTAGCCTTTTGTTGTTCGTCACTGATCAATATCTGAGTAATATTATTCATAATTAGGCACTAACACACATGGTGTCTGGATGCACGCTCAATCATCCAGGTAAGTAAAACCCACAAAGTAGTGTTGGACGTAATGTTTTCAGGGGGAGAAACGTTTCGTCACTCATCCAGGTGACTTCTTCAGTCTCAGCTGACTGCAGGTTTCTCCAACCTTAGAAACAGGACATTTGCATAATGACTGAAACCAGCCCACTGAAGGAACAATGGGCTGGGAGGTCAGTTCCTTGATCATTAATATGCAAATTGTCATGACCATTAATCAACAGCCACTGATCAATGGCCATGAGTAACACACATGGTCTGGTGCAAAGATTCAGTATAAGTTCTGACGATGTGCTGCTTATGTTTTTATGCTGTAATCTTTATAGTGTAGTACAGAGCAAAATGAAGAAATGATGACTTTTCTTCGTGCAAATATTTACCATCTGTATTACCAGATTTTAAGTACGTCACAGAATAGCCTGCCCAATCCTCACAACCAAAGCTTGCTCAGCATAAGATGCACAATGTAAAACTTTAAAAAAAATGCTTTTAAAAATAATCAACAAAACACAAATTGCTGATTTTATGAATAACTCAATGGATTAATTAAAAAGAGAAAGAGGAAAAAACGATTTAATTACAGCAGACAGAAATAGCAAATCACTGATTCTTGAACACAGAGTAAACCTTTTATAATGGACAAGGGCATTTCCATGATTTCCATAGAGAGGCACTTTGCATCAGCAGCACCATGCTCCAGTGCTCTGGGAGAGTTTATAGTCCTGAGAGTTGAACACTGGATGACTGACAGCTGTCCTTCATCACAACAGAAGCCACAGAAATCCTCCTCATCAAAAACATGACTTTGATCTGCGTCCTCATCTGGACTCTCCTCTGCTGCTGCTTCACAGGTAAAGTCCAGAGAATCAAACTCCTCTCCTCTATCAACATCTGTCCCTCTGAAATGAAGCCCACAAAACCATGAAGCTGCTTTATGTTTTTGTCTCTGTGTCCTCAGAGTCCAGAGGACAATATACAGTGACTCAGCCTGGAGCAGTGAGCTCTGCTGTGGGAGGATCTGTGAGCATCAAGTGTACGACCAGTCAGGATGTTTATGTTTCTGGCAGCTCTCACTGTTTAGCCTGGTACCAACAGAAAGATGGAGGAGTTCCTAAACTGCTCATTTACTACACTAGCACTCGAGTATCAGGGACTTCAGCTCGTTTTACAGGCAGTGGATCAAACTCTGACTTCACTCTGACCATCAGTGGAGTCCAGGCTGAAGATGCAGCAGTTTATTACTGTCAGAGTCTCCACTATCCTAACAGTCAGTGGGTGTTCACACAGTGAAAAACAGTCGTACAAAAACCTCCCTCAGTCAGACTGAACAGAAACTAAAGTGACTGCTGCAGCTGGAAGATACTGCAGAGACTGATACAGTTCACTGAGGACACACACACACACACACACACACACACACACACACACACACACACACACACACACACACACACAGAGTGATAGAGTGAAAATGTTGTTGTTAAACAAAAAAGAAGTTGGAAATCTATCTGTATCTCAGTCAATCAAATTTTGACCTTTGACCTCTGCTTCATAGCAGCTCAAATACATGTGAACCAGTTCCTGAATATTGCTCATTATGAAAACATTTCTTAAACAAAGAGAAAAAAAACACAATAAATCACCAAAATCAGTGAGTCACAATTGTCTGCATAACTTATAAAAATACTTCCAATAGAAACTTTAAGTCCAGTTTTCTCAGGTTTGTAGATTTTTTTCTTTTTTGCTGTTCAATACTAGTCTGATAACTTTGACTTGCAATTCCAATAAAATTGATCCATGTTTGTGGCTGTAATGTGACAAAATGTGGGAAAGTTCAAGGGGGCCGAATACTTTTGCAGGCCAGTGTATGTGTGGCCTCATTAGGATAGGGATTTATATTGGCGTGAGGGACTGTAGCCTATAAGTTCTTATTGTTAAATGATAGTTATGAGATGGTGTGTTTCAGGTGATTTTACAGAAAAACACCAAAATAATGTACTGCATTACTTTAAAAAAGTACTCTGCATAATAGAATACTTTAAGATACCTCAACACTGATCATTTGACTCATTCTTATATTGTGCTTTTCTACTCCACCTGAGAACTCAAATTGCTTTATATAACAAGCTACAACATGCTGAAACATTCATTAAACAGCATGCAATGACTCTGCATGAATAACGGCGGTGTCGCTCAATATTCTCAGTAATAAAATCATAATCTCTAAGTTCTTATCAATTCCCCTTCGCACTTATTCTTTAACATAAACTTCGCTTAACTTCATGTATTCAAAGTGACTTAATTCTACTGACTCATATTGACTACAGATAGCACACTGGTTTCCAATAAGAAGCCTGGAAATCATTATTTAGAGTTTAATATTGACATCACCACAAAAATAAGACAAACACTCAATTCTTATTTAATGTAGATTTTTTTATTCTTTAAAACTTTAAACAAAGCAATGAACAATGAGAGAAGAAATTGGAAAAAAAAGCTACAGAATGCAGTGTGAAAGTAAGACCAGCATAAAAGTCACATATAGTTCAGGACTGGGGACACTGGTCTCTCATCAGTGGCTCTGAGACCAGAGTCTGGGAGCCCTGGGTGGCCTCACAGGTCACAGAGCCCACCTTCATCCAGTGGTCTGCAGGGAGCCTCAGGGTGCTGCTCCAGCTGTAGAGGCCGTCGTTCTCCTGCACCACGGGGCTCCTGCTCTCCTCCCAGCTGATGCTGCCACTGCCATCCACCTTCCAGGACAGACTCCAGTCTGAGGGGAAGCCCTTGTTGGCCAGACACATGACTGTAGCCTCCCCTTGTTTCAGCTCCTCACTGGAGGGACCCAGCACCTTCAGGGCGGGGCGGGCATCACCTAGGAAACACCAATCAGGTTAGAGGACATGAACCACAATTTGATTTTCTCCGTTAAGAAGTTTCTGTCAGGTGTTTTTTCTGCTCCACCAGTCATTCACTCACACATTGTTTCACTTCCCTTTAAGAAACCTCTCATGCATATCAGCACAGAGAGAATCATCACACAGTTTGAGCTGAAATATGTTCAAACTACACTGGAAATAAAAGAAGCAGATGTGGAAACATTTACAAAAACAATTTTAGCTTCAAAGTCATCAGTTATCTATAACACATCACTTGTTGGAGATAAGAAACTTAATAGCACTACTTGAATGATGTGGATTAATTTCTTTTACTGCTTACATGATTTTAATGACATTTGAAATGATATCTGCTACAACAGAAACACCAGACATGCTGCACACTGTCAAATGCCCATCTTTAACTTCTGGAAATAAAATAAGCAGATATGGCAACAATTATACAAGATGTTAAGCTTCAAAAACCTCCGTTCTGTATAATACACAAGTTTTCTACTTACCTCATGTGAGTTTCAGTCATTTATTGTAGTGCTTTTATGATTTCTAAGCAAATTCTACATTTTTACTGACTAAGTAAAAGACCAGAAATCTTTATCTTCACTCTGTTTAACTTCAGGACAGTTACATTTAATTCATCTTAGAAACAGTGACTGTGATTTCAAACTAGAAAATAATCACAGGCTGATGATTGTTTATATTATTTACACAATGCATCATCTTTATGTCAGAAATGTCGACATAAAATCTGATTAAAGCTGATGGAGTCAGCCTCCAGTGTATAATGGTTATAATATTACCTCTACATGAATACTTCATTGTTATAAAGCTAACATTTAAACCTCGATGTAGTTTCTTTAAAAACATTATAATCTTACTTCCAACTTGCAGTCTGGTTCCTCCACCAAACGTCCACCACAGTGATACAAACTCACTGAGCCGCTGCACAAAAACCTCTGACTGTAGAGACACGGCTCTCTGACTCTAACAGACTAAATTAAAACCAAAAGCTCTCAAGAGTTAACCAGACATATATATATCTCAATAATCCTCAAGTCAACTCTGATGTTTTATATTATTCGTTAATATTGATTTTAACATTTATTCTGAAGCTAACTTTGTGTCTTCATGAAAATTGATCTAAAAACTATTTTAATGATTTTTGTTTTCTGAGCACACTGAACAGAAAAGTCAAGATAACCACAAGAAAGAAATCTGATAAAATAAAAGAGGTTTAAGTTCGACTTACTTCCAACATCCAGTCTGGTTCCTCCACCAAAAGTCCACCACAGTGATACAAACTCATTGAGCCGCCGTACAAAAACCTCTGACTGTAGAGAGACACGGCTCTCTGACTCTGAAACAAACAAACTCAACTAAATCATTCACTGTTTGCACAGCAGCCATGACTCAGCTGATATGACTTCTTCAAATACCATCATAATAACATCGTACAACATTAGTTTAAATATAGTTTGATCCATAAGCTTTTGGACAATGACACATTTTCACAGTTTTACTGTGTACACAACACAGTGGAATCTGACTCAAAGAACTAGGATGTGACTGAAGTGCAGACCTTCAAGGCCCACAGAATGCTCTGCTCTGGTTTATATTTTGCCTTTCATTGTTAATAAACTTGCTCACAGCTACGCTGTCGTCCGTGCTTGGGTTTGGGTCCAAATCCTCCTCCAGACGATCTGCCTCCCAGATTGTGACATGCTACCTCTATCAGCAGTAACATTATCAGTAAATACTACTGCATAAAGCCCAGGGGGTGGTGCAAGCTCAGGAATCCACAGACTTTGTCCAGCAGCAGCGGACTACGGCCGCCCCGGAACAGTCACGTCAGCTTCTCCCGCCGGAGGTTTTGATCGGCCCGCTAGAGGTTTTGCCCGACCCGCCGGAGCCATCGGCAGGGAGGAAGCGACGATCGCACCGCCGGCGCGTCACCCCACAGCCGGATATTAGGACTTCAGAATTGCCGGCTGTGGTGAGTGAGAAGGACCCTTTTTCTGTTTTGGACTGTGGGACAGTCTATTCAGGGGCTTTGTTTTGTGCAGCAGATGACAAGGAGAACTGTTTGTTGCCTGTTCATTCTCCTGCTCAGCTGTCTTTACCTCGTTTAGCTGCGCAGCAGCATTCAGCTCGGCCTCCGGTATCCCCGCTAGCCCAGTCATCTATGCCATCTCCGTCTTCACAGACTCCCTCTGTACGGGAGGCTGCGTCTGTGCCTCCGGTTTTGGACTCTTTTTCTAGTACGTATTTTTTGCAGAGAGACAAACACGTTAAAATTGCAACCGTTCCTCAACAGCTGGCTAGTTTAGAGACTGTTACTTGCTCCAGGGCCTCACCAGAGGTTAAATTGCAGCCCTCAGCCGACTCTGGACCCCTGGAGGCTAAGAACCCAGCTGAGGACTGCACCCGGCTGTCGCTGCCTGAGCAGGGTTGGTGCTCTGCACACCTGCAGTCTGTTCTGCTCCCGCCAGAGGTCCCCGCACCTGCTGGTTCTGTCCTGTGTGTGCCAGGGGCTCCGGTGCCCACTGGTTCTGAGACTGTTTTCGCTGGGGGGCCCGAGGAGCCCGTCCAGCCCCAAGACTCGTCAGCTGGAGGTTCAGGAGAACTCCTTTCTCACCCTCCACACGACTGCCGCCCCAGCCGTGACAAAAATAGCTTTCACGGCCCTGGGTCTGTGACCAAGTGTTCTGTGTTTAATTTATATTTCTTGATTATTGTTATTCATGGTTTTAGTTCTCTTGATGATAATTTGTTTTTCTTTTCAGAAGAGTGACCTTGTGTTAAGATGGACACTACGGATAATATTCATTACAGTTGATCATTTACTATTGACATTAATAAATGAATAAGCCGTTCTGTTAAACACTGAATGACTGATCATTCAGTTATGAGTCACCTATATAATTTCCTAAATTAGCTGTTGGGCCAACAAATTTATATATAAAAAGAGCATCAAATGAAAGTTATAAAAAATATTGATGATGTCACACTTTCTATTTCAATCTGTGATCTTATCTGACAGGATTCTGGAGAGGCTGGAGCTTTACCCAGCTGTCCCAGGGTAAGGGGCAGGTTACACATTAACTGTAACTGTAATCCATAAACTGCAAATTTAATTTTGAGTAATTTATAATATCAATTAATAGGAAACTAAGCAAAAACAGAAAAGACATCATTAATTCAGACAGAAAAAGCACGAAGGATTTCATTGTGTCAGTCAGATGATTTCCATAGAGGCACTTTGCATCAGCAGCACCATGCTCCAGTGCTCTGGGAGAGTTTATAGTCCTGAGAGTTGAACACTGGATGACTGACAGCTGTCCTTCATCACAACAGAAGCCACAGAAATCCTCCTCATCAAAAACATGACTTTGATCTGCGTCCTCATCTGGACTCTCCTCTGCTGCTGCTTCACAGGTAAAGTCCAGAGAATCAAACTCCTCTCCTCTATCAACATCTGTCCCTCTGAAATGAAGCCCACAAAACCATGAAGCTGCTTTATGTTTTTGTCTCTGTGTCCTCAGAGTCCAGAGGACAGATCACAGTGACTCAGCCTGGAGCAGTGAGCTCTGCTGTGGGAGGATCTGTGAGCATCAAGTGTACGACCAGTCAGAATGTTTATAACAATGACCGTTTAGCCTGGTACCAACAGAAAGATGGAGGAGTTCCTAAACGTCTCATTTATGGTGCTAGCACTCGAGTATCAGGGATTCCAGCTCGTTTTACAGGCAGTGGATCAAACTCTGACTTCACTCTGACCATCAGTGGAGTCCAGGCTGAAGATGCAGCAGTTTATTACTGTCAGAGTCTTCACTATCCTAACAGTCAGTATGTGTTCACACAGTGAAAAACAGTCGTACAAAAACCTCCCTCAGTCAGACTGAACAGAAACTGAAGTGACTGCTGCAGCTGGAAGATACTGCAGAGACTGATACAGTTCACTGAGGACACACACACACACACACACACATACAGACACACACACGCACACACACACAGACGCACGCACACACACACAGATGCACACGCACACACACACACACGTACACACACACACACACACATACAGACACACACACGCACACACACACAGACGCACACACACACACACACACACACACACACACACACACACACGCACACACACACACACGCACACACACACACACGCACACACACACGCACACACACACACACACACACACACACACACACACACACACACACACACACACGCACACACACACACACGCACACACACACACACACGCACACACACACGCACACACACACACACACACACACACACACGCACACACACACTGTAGATCTCTTAAACAAATACCATCATTTTTTGCACAGCAAGGAAAAGTTGGAGAAAGTCTCGAGAAACAATCTCTCATCTTGCAAAAATTATTTCTCTGAAATGAAGCTCCCAAAACCATGATGTGTACGATTATGATAAAGAAAGCTGAGCAGTGTATTGAAAAAAGCTTGGCTATGACCTTTGAGCTCAGCTTGAAAATAGATCTGTGAAGGTTCTCAGTCATCCAGGTCCTCGTACTCTAAGGAGCCACCAAACCTACAAAATGTCTTTGGGGCAAGACATCGTTCCCTCAAAGCTACTCGAGGATGACAGTGTGGAAATAAGTGTGCAGTCAGTTATTAATACTAGTCTTCTATCTGGGTGTTGTTGGGTCTGTGTTTCCACAAGCCCCGCTGGTTTAGAGACTTATTCATCATGAAGAAAACGAGACAGTCAGCGATCGATCGATTTATTTGCAATGGAGGCCTCGTCGGTGTCTACCACAAAATGACCCCAACGACGGCCTCCGCTTGCTGCCTTTTATTGGGAATTGTGTGTGTGTGTGTGTGTGTGTGTGTAAGCTGGTGCCAGGAGTCCAGCGGTCCACCTAAACAAAAGGCTCTTATACTTAAACAGATACAGAGTAGGTGTCCTCCCATACTATATAAAGAAGGTACGACCTCACTCATGACCTTAGGATGTGTGTGCATGCCAGAACACTCTGGAAGAGTCTTTGCAGACTACCAAGGATCAGACCTCTATCATTATACAATTGATATCTCTAAGCATATATGATTATATGATAGAGCCCCTTTTTATGGCCTCTATCAACCCTCATCGCCTCACTTCAGGCATTCTTCCTGTGGGGGGAATACTTATGACTCCTCTATTGTCCTTTTTATCTCTGCAGAAAACCTTTCTCGGAAAGGGTATTGGATCCAGTTGTTTTACTGCTGTTATGATCCCACTTGTTGAATCACTTTAGCAGTCTTGTAGAAGTGGTCATGATGCAAATGACAACAACAATGACACAAAGGAAGACCCTCTTCAGATTGTCAAAGTATGCTTAGCACAGTGACACAGCATTAGGTGATGTTCATAGGAAATTGCCGTCGGTCATTCCCCATCACCACCCTAGCTTCTGGTTTCTGTGCTGCTCACAGAATCATGATGCCATCATTGAACTCCCTCTGTGCTGTCGATTGGAGCTTGGCACGCTCCCCTCACCCTCAGATGCCCGTCTGTAGTATTTTTTCTCTCCTACTTTCTTTGCTAAATGTACCTGTATATTGTTTATATGATCTAAATATATTAACAATGAACAATTTCTTTTTGTTCTCAGATCAAATAAAACAATTCCATCTCAAATACTTTTATTTCCACATAATGAAAGTATTTGTGTAGAAATTAAAACTCTTTGCAAGTAAATTATTGTTTTATCATATATCCTGCGTAATTTAAAATACGAAAATATTAAAACCATACTAAATATAGAAGAATGTATTAAAACTATCACAGTAAAGCTCCTGTTAAGTAAAGGTGGTATGAATAATTTGTTTTACAGAGACGAGTAAAACTCTGAGTTTCAAGTCCTTTCACTCTAATTACCACTGGAGCAAAGCTAAGTTAGAAAAATTGAATGTAATGCAGGGCTGTAGAGTGCAACCAATTTGGTCGCAAGTGCGATTAAAAATAATCTCAAGTCGCTGCGGTACGACCAACTACTCGAGTAAAAAATAAATAAATAAAATACTCTCTGCACCTCTGAAACTCTCCCTGTGGTCAACAACCGACACACATTATGCTCCTATCGTGGTCTAAACCAATCAGAGATAATCAGGGGTGGGACCTCTCTGATTGGTCGTAGTTCAGATATTCATGTAGTCCGTCTGTACGTTTGAACGTACAGGCAGATAGAGAGAGGTGAGTAGCTTGAATAAAGCGACATTGATTCATTAAATCCTAAATCGAGTTTTAAACATAAATATATTTTCCCAGAAACGCCGGACTCTCAGGTTAAAGATCACAAAAGTATTTTATCAACCACCAAACAGTAAATGAGAGCAGGTAAACGGATTCCACACAAAGACACACAGTGTAAACACACAGCGCGACCCGACGCATCAGAATCAGCTTTCTCTGCTTTCTCACACGACGGCACGTAGACGGACACGCCATCGGGCTGAAAGCCGACAGCTCACTGATTCTGATGCGTCGGGTCTGCGCTGTTTACGTCTTTTTTGTGCTGATTCTGAGCTGCAGGTTTTGTCTCTCTCCAAGCAAAATTGACTGAACCAGCAGCAAAAGAAGCAACAAACTATTCACATCTGATAAACATCGTCATGAATTCCCTCTTACTTTACTGTTTTGTTTCCAACAAGATAAAAATCACACTTCATGCACAGCTCTCTCTCTCTGTACTTCAAGAACAGTTTCCCGTCTCAAATCTCTGTTTTCTGCGTTATTCCTTCGCTTATTACCCACCAGTCTACCGTTGTTTACAGCGCTGTCAGCCTCTGTCTTTTTTTTTTCTTTTTTTCTTTTACTTCAATGACCTCGGACAAGAAAGCCTATTTTCTGCTGTTCAATACTGAAGAAATGTAAACCTTTTTAAAATTATGCAAAATTGCAGAATATTTTTAAGATTATCTGTTATAAAAATCCAGGCCAGGAATATCTCCTTCATGTTTTCTGTTTTTTATTCTCAGTTACTTTGACACATGGGCATTGTTAGGATTGATATTTTTTATATTGTCATTTGTGCTAAAATATATAGATATATAACCATTGCCTTTATGTGTCCTAATATGGCTATCATTATGAAGAAAAAGCCAGACAGTCAAAGGGGCTTTCTTTTCTTTACATTTACATCACGTACACTTATATAAGTTGGTTGGAGTTTTGAGCCATGGGTGGACATGACTCAAAAAGGGGGGAGAAGATCATAAACAACTTGATCCAATTTCCTTTAAAAAACTTTTTCTGCAGTGACAACAGGAAAGGAGAGGAGTTGTAAATGCAGATGATTCACCAGGTGACTCTATCACCCCACAGGGTGTCTACAGTGAGAAGATGTGGGGGTTTGAAAGGGGTCATAAAGAGGAGTGTTGACCAGGCTACAGCTTTGAAGATAGCTGGAAGCCACATGGACAAACCAAAAACCAACGGATGTGTTTGAATGCCTATGTCTGCAAACATTTGGATTGTAGTGCATATTCTTTTGAGAACGTTGATTCTTGTTTTTGACTGTTGACATTCATTTGTTTCCTTGCAGGATGTAGTTTACTGTGTGTGAGATGAATGAGAAGTAGGATAATTGCTAAGCATGTTTTGTACATGTATTAACTGTGAACTTTTGCAGCAATAGGAAGTGAATGATGTGAGGAGCTGTGTGTGAATGAAGCCTATACTGAACTGTCAAACACAAGGGTGCATAAGTGGAAATTTAAGTACAAAGTTGACAAAAAGGGGGGACTGTTGGAGTCAAATTGTTAAATGTTGTCATTGTGTTACTTAAATGTGTAAGACTTATTTCAAGCAGCATGGTCAAAGACATTCCTTTGTCTCTGACCACCTCTCCAGCCTGTTCGTTGGTGGGGGAGGCTGTAGTGTTTCATTATAGGGACATCCTATGTGAGGGTTCTGTTTTCTTGGTTAGTAAGCTTCCTGCTTTTATGACCCTTTTGATAAGCAGGAGGTCACACAAACGCACCACCAAACAAACATACACACTCACATACACACAAACACACGTACTCGCACACACACACCCACACACACACGCAGTGTTTTAACCTTTTGTGACCATAGGGGGGTTTTACAACGAGTGGTGTTTGTGTTCTCAGAATAAAAAGCTGCAAGGAAGGCTGTTTATTTGATGCTGGCTAGCAGACAGGTGAGGAGCGTTTAGCTCCAAGAGCCTGGTTCCAACCAGCCTCCCTTGCTAGCAAGTAAAATTGCTGTTCATCTTGCTTCCTTGTCGTTAACGGGAATAAGTTTCTAAACCAGCGGGGCCTGTGGAAGCGCAGAGCAGCGATCACGGCGAAGCTGCTGCTCCGGCACCGATGCCAGAGGCGGCGGGATTCCTCCAGATCGCTCGCTAACACTGTGGAGCATCAGCAGTGAGTCACGGATGTTAAAAAGCGTCTGTCGCTCATACACCAACAGGGAGTGGGTTTTCAAAGCTAGCAGGGACACCACTAAGAACACAATATGCAAACATTGCAGAACCGAGAGAAAGACGGCGTGCCATAACACCCGGTGCCATCTCTGCATTCTTATGGCCAAAGAGTGCCAAAGCACTTTAAGCACAAGAACAAGATTGTTAGTTAATCATTTACAAATCAATATTGTCTGTATGGACAGCAATTTCCCCCCAAAAAAGGGCACATGTACAACCGCGGTGTTAAGCGATGCGGTTGAAAAAGTGGCGCACCAGTGCAACCAAGGCAAAAAGTTATTCTAGAGCCCTGTAATGTTAAAGATAATTGGAACATGAAGGCACTGCTTAGCTTAACTGAAAACAATTCTGGGATTTGTTTTTTGAACTTTAGCATCACAGTTGAACAAATGAAACACCAGGAGAATAACAAAGTGAAAGATGAAACATCGACCAAATCATTTTAACAATGTTCATGTTTGAAATTATACAGCTTGATAAAAACAGGATGACTTTATTTGCACAACAAGATCATGTGAGTTGATAAGAAGGTTCGTTTTTGGTATAGAGGAGTTTATTTGTTTTGGATGTGAGCAATGCCAAAACAAGAAAACAGGTCCTTATGTTCCCCAATCTTCCCAAACAGAAAATGAAAAGTAAACCAAAGACGAGTTTCTAAGCAATGCTCTTAACCAGGAAACAAGTGTTTCAACAAAAATGGCCTTTCACTCCTTAACTGCTGCAAGGTTTACATTTTACTGTTTAAAATGACTATTTACACTGCACAAGTTTACTCTCACAAACCCTTTTTGGGTGAAAGAAAGATGGAGGACCTGTACTACTGTGTGTGTGTGTGTGTGTGTGTGTGTGTGTGTGTGTGTGTGTGTGTGTCCTCAGTGAACTGTATCAGTCTCTGCAGTATCTTCCAGCTGCAGCAGTCACTTCAGTTTCTGTTCAGTCTGACTGAGGGAGGTTTTTGTACGACTGTTTTTCACTGTGTGAACACACGCTGACTGTTGATCTCATGATAACTCTGACAGTAATAAACTGCTGCATCTTCAGCCTGGACTCCACTGATGGTCAGAGTGAAGTCAGAGTTTGATCCACTGCCTGTAAAACGAGCTGGAATCCCTGATACTCGAGTGCTAGCATGGTAAATGAGCAGTTTAGGAACTCCTCCATCTTTCTGTTGGTACCAGTGTAAGTAGTTGTTGTTATAAACATTCTGACTGGTCGTACACTTGATGCTCACAGATCCTCCCACAGCAGAGCTCACTGCTCCAGGCTGAGTCACTGTGATCTGTCCTCTGGACTCTGAGGATACAGAGACAAAAACATAAAGCAGCTTCATGGTTTTGTGGGCTTCATTTCAGAGGGACAGATGTTGATAGAGGAGAGGAGTTTGATTCTCTGGACTTTACCTGTGAAGCAGCAGCAGAGGAGAGTCCAGATGAGGACGCAGATCAAAGTCATGTTTTTGATGAGGAGGATTTCTGTGGCTTCTGTTGTGATGAAGGACAGCTGTCAGTCATCCAGTGTTCAACTCTCAGGACTATAAACTCTCCCAGAGCACTGGAGCATGGTGCTGCTGATGCAAAGTGCCTCTCTATGGAAATCATCTGACTGACTCCAGCACGACTCGTTTAAAAAGAGTTTTTCACAGCATATTTGGAATGTGACTCAACTGAACACTGTAGATTCATATACAGGTAACAAATAAAGAAAAAACTCGACCCCTACAATGAAGTGATGTGAAAGCTGTGTAAATTTGAGCAGATGTGTTAGAGCTCACGTTTATCCTCCAGTATCATCACCATCATTGACACCGACTGTGGGGACATAATCAAAATCGTAATTATAATACTTTTTAATTAAAAAACCGGAGAATCCGTACCAAAGAGCACTGAAGCTTTTATATTCAGTGTTAATTCAACAATGTAAACAAACACTTTTTCAGTTTTCGCTCCTTTGTTGTGACATATCTCACTTTGTCACTGCAGAATAATGTCATGGAAATATAATCAACAAAGTCTGCAGACACGATGAGCCAACACCTTTTTAATTCCCAAGCAGTTGAGGGAGAGACGACATTCAGTGGGGCACTGATACGTGTCTCTAAAGATGAATAGCAGCCCTCTTTAACCCTTTAAAGCCGGTCGGAGCGGACTCGCTCCAATTTGCGTAACTATTTTTAAATCCCGGTAGCACTGCAACCACGTAAGCTAGCGCATTAATTTTTTTTGCATATGAAACCGGAGGAGTTGTACTTACATCTTATGCCATCAGCTTGTCCTAGGTCACAGTTTCCTTCCACATACAGCTTTGCAAAAACTGCATAAAAAGCACTTGCAGCAACAAAAACATAATATTCCAGAAACACGCTTTGCCGATCCGATCAGCTGTTTGTAACACTTCCTACGTCCATCAGCGTGAACTATCACATGTTCTCCATGTCCTGCCCGAAACCGGAAGTGACGTCATTTTGCGGAAATGTAGTTTTTTTTTACCATCGTGGCCTTATGAGCCTATACTGGTGTTTTTAAAAGTTATGTTTGACTTTATGACTTTCTGTGTCGTTTCTGGGATGCTGAGGACTCATATTGCACTGCTGGAAATAGTTTATTTTGATGCAGGGAGCTGGCAGCATGTAAATATAATAATAACCACAGCAGCCAAACAGAGAGCCTGACGAGCCCAGTTGTAAGTAAGCTATTAAGACTCGACTGGACACTGTGTTCATGTTTTCCTCCGAAACAATAAGTTCCGTTGGAGCAGCCTTTCAACGCCTCTCTCTGTCTCTTACAAACTTGACCCAGAAAACAAAGTAAAGCTAGTTTTCAGCTACGAGCCCGACACGAACCCGACGGATTAGCCAGAGGTCCCTTTACTACGGTTTGGAGCTGCGGACCTGTTTTATATATGCGTTTGCAGATCACTGCAAAAAGTGCAGCCTTACCTAATGTCCACCTACTGTTACTCATTTATATTAAGATGTAAAAATCGAGTTGTTATTGGTACGGCAAGTAGCCTTCAGTAACAGTAATAAATCACATTCATGTAGTTGTAAAAAGCATGATCATATATTAAGTAATCCAAAGTATTCAGAATACGTTACTCTCATTGAGTAATGTAACAGAATACGTTACAAAATACATTTTGGGGCATGTAATCTGTAATCTGTAGTGGAATAAATTTTAAAAGTAACCTTCCCAACACTGCAGACACTACATCACCAAACAGAAAGTGACCTGTTCAGGGCATGAAACCGAAGTCTTTCCAGCCTCACAGGTTGTCCTGTTATAAAAATATCAAATTAAAACAGAGATGAATGATTCTGCGCTGTGGTCATGTTTAACTTTTGCATCCTGTGGTCAGCATCATGCATCAATGTGAATCACTGCAAGTTTTTTTGTACTGAGTTTTACAAAACTCTAAAATAGGTTTTGCAAATTGTACCTTTCCTCTGATTTTTTTTAATGTCTTTCATTTTTGACGCCATGTTCAAATGTGCAGGTTCTTTTTTGGGGGAAGTCTTTTCTATTCTGTCCTGTTGCTTACGCGGTTCTTTGATTTGCTGACAGGTAAGTTTCTAAAACTTCTTTCATGGTGAAGATTCTCTGAAACTCTGTTCATGTGTTTGAGTAGACAAGTACAACATTTCTTTTCTTCTTTTTTTTTTAAGTGAACAAGAGGAAATCAGATTTTGTCTTACAAGGATGAATGTCTGTGCCTTTATCTTCAGACATTGTTTGCATGTTTTGTTGGCATTTGGCAACACTTGGGGTTATATCACAAAGTACTGCTCTGGTTTGATCATGAAACATTTTCTTGCCTTTCTCAGTCAATGGACATGTTTTTGTAAAAGATTGCAGAAAATACCCAAATTTAAAAATCCCACACATCCATCAATGTGTGGATGTGTCCTAAAACACAAGAAAGAAAACATTTTCATAAACTGACTGATTAATTGATAAACAGCATCGACTATTTGATCCAACTACTTGTTGTTTTCAGTCAGATGATTTCCATAGAGAGGCACTTTGCATCAGCAGCACCATGCTCCAGTGCTCTGGGAGAGTTTATAGTCCTGAGAGTTGAACACTGGATGACTGACAGCTGTCCTTCATCACAACAGAAGCCACAGAAATCCTCCTCATCAAAAACATGACTTTGATCTGCGTCCTCATCTGGACTCTCCTCTGCTGCTGCTTCACAGGTAAAGTCCAGAGAATCAAACTCCTCTCCTCTATCAACATCTGTCCCTCTGAAATGAAGCCCACAAAACCATGAAGCTGCTTTATGTTTTTGTCTCTGTGTCCTCAGAGTCCAGAGGACAGATCACAGTGACTCAGCCTGGAGCAGTGAGCTCTGCTGTGGGAGGATCTGTGACCATCAAGTGTAGGACCAGTCAGGATGTTAATGTTTGGAACAACAACCATCTTTTAGGCTGGTACCAACAGAAAGATGGAGGAGTTCCTAAACTGCTCATTTATGATGCTGACACTCTATATTCAGGCGTTCCAGCTCGTTTTACAGGCAGTGGATCAAACTCTGACTTCACTCTGACCATCAGTGGAGTCCAGGCTGAAGATGCAGCAGTTTATTACTGTCAGAGTTATCATGAGATCAACAGTCAGCTTGTGCTCACACAGTGAAAAACAGTCGTACAAAAACCTCCCTCAGTCAGGCTGAACAGAAACTGAAGTGACTGCTGCAGCTGGAAGATACTGCAGAGACTGATACAGTTCACTGAGGACACACACACACACACACACACACACACACACACACACACACATACACACAGAGTGGTAGAGTGAAAATGTTATTGTTGCTAAACAAGTTGGAAATCTATCTGTATCTCAGTCAATCAAATTTTGACCTTTGACCTCTGCTTCATAGCAGCTCAAATACATGTGAACCAATTCCTGAATATTGCTCATTATGAAAACATTTCTTAAAGAAAGAGAAAAAAACACAATACATCACCAAAATCAGTGAGTCACAATTGTCTGCATAACTTATAAAAATACTTCCAATAGAAACTTTAAGTCCAATTTTCTCAGGTTTGTAGAGTTTTTTATTTTTTGCTGTTCAATACTAGTCTGATAACTTTGTCTTGCAATTCCAATAAAATTGATCCATGTTTGTGGCTGTAATGTGACAAAATGTGGGAAAGTTCAAGGGGGCCGAATACTTTTGCAAGCCACTGTATGTGTGGCCTCATTAGGATAGGGATTTATATTGGCGTGAGGGACTGTAGCCTATAAGTTCTTATTGTTAAATGATAGTTATGAGATGGTGTGTTTCAGGTGATTTTACAGAAAAACACCAAAATAATGTACTGCATTACTTTAAAAAAGTACTCTGCATAATAGAATACTTTAAGATACCTCAACACTGATCATTTGACTCATTCTTATATTGTGCTTTTCTACTCCACCTGAGAACTCAAATTGCTTTATATAACAAGCTACAACATGCTGAAACATTCATTAAACAGCATGCAATGACTTTGCATGAATAACGGCGGTGTCGCTCAATATTCTCAGTAATAAAATCATAATCTCTAAGTTCTTATCAATTCCCCTTCGCACTTATTCTTTAACATAAACTTCGCTTAACTTCATGTATTCAAAGTGGCTTAATTCTACTGACTCATATTGACTTTCTACAGATAGCACACTGGTTTCCAATAAGAACCCTGGAAATCATTATTTAGAGTTTAATATTGACATCACCACAAAAGTAAGACAAACACTCGATTCTTATTTAATGTAGATTTTTTTTATTCTTTAAAACTTTAAACAAACTTTAAACTTTAAACCAAGCAATGAAAAATGAGAGAAGAAATTGGAAAAAAAAGCTACAGAATGCAGTGTGAAAGTAAGACCAGCATAAAAGTCACATATAGTTCAGGACTGGGGACACTGGTCTCTCATCAGTGGCTCTGAGACCAGAGTCTGGGAGCCCTGGGTGGCCTCACAGGTCACAGAGCCCACCTTCATCCAGTGGTCTGCAGGGAGCCTCAGGGTGCTGCTCCAGCTGTAGAGGCCGTCGTTCTCCTGCACCACGGGGCTCCTGCTCTCCTCCCAGCTGATGCTGCCACTGCCATCCACCTTCCAGGACAGACTCCAGTCTGAGGGGAAGCCCTTGTTGGCCAGACACATGACTGTAGCCTTCCCCTGTTTCAGCTCCTCACTGGAGGGACCCAGCACCTTCAGGGCGGGGCGGGCATCACCTAGGAAACACCAATCAGCTTAGAGGACAGGAACCACAATTTGATTTTCTCCGTTAAGAAGTTTCTGTCAGGTGTTTTTTTCTGCTCCACCAGTCATTCACTCACACATTGTTTCACTTCCCTTTAAGAAACCTCTCATGCATATCAGCACAGAGAGAATCATCACACAGTTTGAGCTGAAATATGTTCAAACTACACTGGAAATAAAAGAAGCAGATGTGGAAACATTTACAAAAAACAATTTTAGCTTCAAATTCATCAGTTATCTATAACACATCACTTGTTGGAGATAAGAAACTTAATAGCACTACTTGAATGATGTGGATTAATTTCTTTTACTGCTTACATGATTTTAATGACATTTGAAATGATATCTGCTACAACAGAAACACCAGACGTGCTGCACACTGTCAAATGCCCATCTTTAACTTCTGGAAATAAAATAAGCAGATATGGCAACAATTATACAAGATGTTAAGCTTCAAAAACCTCCGTTCTGTATAATACACAAGTTTTCTACTTACCTCATGTGAGTTTCAGTCATTTATTGTAGTGCTTTTATGATTTCTAAGTAAATTCTACATTTTTACTGACTAAGTAAAAGACCAGAAATCTTTATCTTCACTCTGTTTAACTTGAGGACAGTTACATTTAATTCATCTTAGAAACAGTGACTGTGATTTAAAACTAGAAAATAATCACAGGCTGATGACAGTTTATATTATTTACACAATGCATCGTCTTTATGTCAGAAATGTCGACATAAAATCTAATTAAAGCTGATGGAGTCAGCCTCCAGTGTATAATGGTTATAATATTACCTCTACATGAATACTTCATTGTTATAAAGCTAACATTTAAACCTCGATGTAGTTTCTTTAAAAACATTATAATCTTACTTCCAACATCCAGTCTGGTTCCTCCACCAAACGTCCACCACAGTGATACAAACTCACTGAGCCGCTGCACAAAAACCTCTGACTGTAGAGACACGGCTCTCTGACTCTAACAGACTAAATTAAAACCAAAAGCTCTCAAGAGTTAACCAGACATATATATATCTCAATAATCCTCAAGTCAACTCTGATGTTTTATATTATTTGTTAATATTGATTTTAACATTTATTCTGAAGCTAACTTTGTGTCTTCATGAAAATTGATCTAAAAACTATTTTAATGATTTTTGTTTTCTGGCACACTGAACAGAAAAGTCAAGATAACCACAAGAAAGAAATCTGATAAAATAAAAGAGGTTTAAGTTCGACTTACTTCCAAATTCCAGTCTGGTTCCTCCACCAAAAGTCCACCACAGTGATACAAACTCATTGAGGCGCCGTACAAAAACCTCTGACTGTAGAGAGACACGGCTCTCTGACTCTGAAACAAACAAACTCAACAATATGAATTGTTTTTATTATAGCTTTATAACATATTAATAGTATAATTTTAAAATAAAATAAACACAATAAAATAAAGTTCCAAAATTATAATTTGAGAATTTACATTTTATAGTTGTTAAGATACATCACTACAAAAGCTCCCTGTCACAGCTGCGGGTTTTATTGGAAGGACCCAAACGCAGACTCAGATTCAGGGAGTGAGTTTTATTTAACGTAAGCGAAGCACATAACAGGAACGGGTATGGCGTGAACAAATGTCAATGGAAAATGCCTTTCATTGTTAATAAACTTGCTCACAGCTACGCTGTCGTCCGTGCTTGTGTTTGGGTCCAAATCCTCCTCCAGACGATCTGCCTCCCAGATTGTGACATGCTACCTCTATCAGCAGTAACATTATCAGTAAATACCAGTGGCCCAGCTACACTTACAGCCAAAACCATCAGTGCCATAACTTTGTCTCCACCATCTTTGACAGATGTTGTGATTTGCGTCAGATCAGTTTTTCTCCTTTGTAATTTTCTCTTCCAGTCATGCTGAAAAAACTTCATCTTTTAACTGTTTTTGACCTTTTACATGTTTTACTGGCAAAGTCTAATCCAGTCTTCCAGTTCTTGAGTGTAACTTGACAGTAATAAAGTTTTTTTTCTCTATGTTTGATTTAGTTTTTCAGCTGATTGATGATTTCCTGGACCTCATGCTGATACATGCAAGCTCACCTCTTGAACTCAAAATACTTTGTTTCCTCATTATTCCAAGATGAGTTACAAAGATAATCTTGTTTCCCCATGAAATGGTTTGTAGTAGACAGTCGTTCAATTACTTTGCACCATTTCCCAGCATCCAGTGTTTATTTCAGAATCCAGCTATCCTCTGTTTCCATTTGAAATTGTAGTTAACACCTTCAATCAGTAGCTCTTCTGTGTTGTTTTAAGTGCAGTACTGTACAAATGGCTGGTGAAATTCTCCAAAAGCTTTGCTGTTTTCAACATAATGTGTAATAACAACCTCATTATAATATATATTGTCATACCAACAGTTACCTGGGTTGCCACTCTGACCAAAGAACACGTGTTGTAAATTTAAGCATTTGCTTCAAATCTTCTGACAGACGTTTTCCTAGAAATAACTCCATTACATAAGCAGTCTGATTTGTTGTACTTCTTTAAGTAATAAAGCTTTTTATGAATCTCAATAAAAATATAAATATTTTTATTTATTCAATGCTTTCATTCAATGAAGGTAGATGTTTTTGTGTTATTTATTTTAAAGAACTCAACTATTCTTCATCCCAGATAATCTATAAATTCTTCCTCTTTTACCAACTCTGCGTCATTATAAATTAACATAATATATGTTTTCAATCAAAATAGCTTTCATGGTCCTGAGTCTGAGGACTCGGTGTTTTGTGTTTCTTTATATTATTCTTTGTTCTCGGTTGTTCTGTTTTGTCTTTTGTTTAGGTTTGCTATGTGTTAGTGTTTTTGTTTCATGCCTGCCTGTGTTCTCTCTGTCTGTCCATGGTGTTATTGTGTCTGCTCATGAGTCTGCCTGTCAAGTTCAGTGTCCTGTCTGGTTCTCTGTGTCTGTTAGTTTCCTGTTTTATTCTGAAAGTTCATGTCTCATGTCAGTGTGTTCAGTTTTACCTTTCCCCTGTCTCGTTAGACTAATTGCTCCCAGCTGTGTCTCCCTCCTGTGGCCCATTCCCTGATTACTCCCCATGTATTTAAGCCCTGTGTTTTCCTGTGTTCTCTGTCGTGTCGTCTGTTTAATGCCATGTCTGTCTTTCTCTGTGAAGCTCCCGTGTAGTCTACATTAGTCCATGTTTCTTCGTGTCTCTCTGCTCCTCGCTCCATGTCCTCCATTTTGTATGAGTTTTCCCAGTTTAGGTTTATGTTCGGTTCTGCCCACACCTTGGTTTTGTGCACTGTAAATAAAACCCACTTGCACCTCCGCCATTGTCTGCTATTGGATCCTCCTTTCTCACCCTCCCCACGACTGCCGCCCCAGCCGTGACAGTACGACTCGACCACAAGATGGATCCAGCAGCTTTATCTGTGGAGAGCGACCTCGCACGCATCCAACGCCTGATGGACTGGGTAACTCACACCACCAACGCAAGGGCAAAAGTGGTGGGGTTAAAAGCCATCGAGGCAATCCTGGAAGGAAATCCCTACCTCTGTCAGCTCAAGGGAGTTTCGGACTTAATTCGCAACCTGCATAAAGCCCGGGGGGTGGTGCAAGCTTGGGAATCCACAGACTCCGCCGGAGGTTTTGCTCCGGCCCGCCGGAGGTTTTGCCCGGCCCGCCAGAGCCATCGGCAGGGAGGAAGCGACGATCGCGCCACCGGCGCGTCACCCCACAGCCGGATATTAGGACTTCAGAATTGCCGGCTGTGGTGAGTGAGAAGGACCCTTTTTCTGTTTTGGACTGTGGGACAGTTTATTCAGGGGCTTTGTTTTGTGCAGCAGATGACAAGGAGAACTGTTTGTTGCCTGTTCATTCTCCTGCTCAGCTGTCTTTACCTCATTTAGCTGCGCAGCCACAAGCTCGTTTAGCTGCGCAGCCACAAGCTCGTTTAGCTGCGCAGCCACAAGCTCGTTTAGCTGCGCAGCCACAAGCTCGTTTAGCTGCGCAGCCACAAGCTCGTTTAGCTGCGCAGCCACAAGCTCGTTTAGCTCTGCCTCCGGTATCCCCGCCTTCACTGACTCCCTCTGTACGGGAGGCTGCGTCTGTGCCTCCGGTTTTGGACTCTTTTTCTAGTACGTATTTTTTGCAGAGAGACAAACACGTTAAAATTGCAACCATTCCTCAACAGCTGGCTAGTTTAGAGACTTACTTGCCCCAGGGCCTCACCAGAGGGTAAATTACAGCCCTCAGCCGACTCTGGACCCCTGGAGGCTAAGAACCCAGCTGAGGACTGCACCCGGCTGTCGCTGCCTGAGCAGGGTCGGTGCTCCGCGCAGCTGCAGTCTGTCCTGCGCCCGCCAGAGGTCCCCGCACCTGCTGGTTCTGAGACTGTTTTCGCTGGGGGGGCCCGAGGAGCCCGTCCAGCCCCAAGACTCGTCAGCTGGAGGTTCAGGAGAACTCCTTTCTCACCCTCCACACGACTGCCGCCCCAGCCATGACAAAAATAGCTTTCACGGCCCTGGGTCTGTGACCAAGTGTTCTGTGTTTAATTTATATTTCTTGATTATTGTTATTCATGGTTTTAGTTCTCTTGATGATAATTTGTTTTTCTTTTCAGAAGAGTGACCTTGTGTTAAGATGGACACTACGGATAATATTCATTACAGTTGATCATTTACTATTGACATTAATACATGAATAAGCCGTTCTGTTAAACACTGAATGACTGATCATTCGGTTATGAGTCACCTATATAATTTCCTAAATTAGCTGTTGGGCCAACAAAGTTATATTAAAAAAAAAAAAGCATCAAATGAAAGTTATAAAAAATATTGATGTCACACTTTCTATTTCAATCTGTGATCTTATCTGACAGGATTCTGGAGAGGCTGGAGCTTTACCCAGCTGTCCCAGGGTAAGGGGCAGGTTACACATTAACTGTAACTGTAATCCATAAACTGCAAATTAAATTTTGAGTAATTTATAATATCAATTAATAGGAAACTAAGCAAAAACAGAAAAGACATCATTAATTCAGACAGAAAAAGAACGAAGGATTTCATTGTGTCAGTCAGATGATTTCCATAGAGAGGCACTTTGCATCAGCAGCACCATGCTCCAGTGCTCTGGGAGAGTTTATAGTCCTGAGAGTTGAACACTGGATGACTGACAGCTGTCCTTCATCACAACAGAAGCCACAGAAATCCTCCTCATCAAAAACATGACTTTGATCTGCGTCCTCATCTGGACTCTCCTCTGCTGCTGCTTCACAGGTAAAGTCCAGAGAATCAAACTCCTCTCCTCTATCAACATCTGTCCCTCTGAAATGAAGCCCACAAAACCATGAAGCTGCTTTATGTTTTTGTCTCTGTGTCCTCAGAGTCCAGAGGACAGATCACAGTGACTCAGCCTGGAGCAGTGAGCTCTGCTGTGGGAGCAACTGTGAGCATCAAGTGTAGGACCAGTCAGGATGTTCGTGTTTGGAGCAACTACAATCTTTTAGCCTGGTACCAACAGAAAGATGGAGGAGTTCCTAAACTGCTCATTTACTATGCTAGCACTCGAGCATCAGGGATTCCAGCTCGTTTTACAGGCAGTGGATCAAACTCTGACTTCACTCTGACCATCAGTGGAGTCCAGGCTGAAGATGCAGCAGTTTATTACTGTCAGAGTCAGCACTATATTAACAGTCTGTATGTGTTCACACAGTGAAAAACAGTCGTACAAAAACCTCCCTCAGTCAGACTGAACAGAAACTGAAGTGACTGCTGCAGCTGGAAGATACTGCAGAGACTGATACAGTTCACTGAGGACACACACCCACCCACACGCAACACAACTAGAGATTTTCTCTCAGCGACATTCAGCACAAATTTGTGCTTAATTAACTAAAGAACAAACGTGGCCCAGTAACAGAAACCAAGGTCAATCTTAGTCATGACCTTTGACCTTAGCAGTGGAGCAAAGCCACAACATTTATAACAAGCAACAAAAATCTGAAAATGTTTATTATCAGCCAGGGTGAAAATAAAAACAATACACCTGTGAATTTAAGATTTTACTGTAAACATATCATTGAACATGAGTGAAAAAGCTGTTATTGAAACTTTGTTCTTCAGATTCTTTCTAATCACTCCTTGCATTCGTTGACTCTCCTGTCTGTGAGTTCTCCTCAGAACAAACAGCTCATCAGAGACACTAAAGACTCTTTCTTCTTTAGACTTGCTTTGTAGTTTGAGACTGTTTCCGTGGCAACCAGGTCCCAGCAGTGCTTCATGAACCAGTCTGTCTGGTACAGGTGAGCAACACCAACAACCTACCATACACATTTACATAAACATAAAAATAACCTGTACAACTTTAAACTTCTTTTTCAGCTTTTGCCAAAATGCAGATCTCCTTAATGGTTCTTTCAACCTGTGTTTTATTTTACCAGTGTAAAATAAAGACATCATGTTGGAGTGCAGAGTTGGTCTGAATTCTTTAAAATTTAAATTAAAAATATATTCATTGAGTGCATGCAGGTTTGGTTAAAGGAACTTTACAAAACAAGTTTCTCTCCGACAGTCGAGTGCTCATCTTAACTAGCTAAGTTTCATGACCGAGCTAAGGACGTTAGGCAAGGCAAGTTTATTTGTATAGCACAATTCAACAACAAGGTGATTCAAAGTGCTTTACAGAGACATTAGAAACAAAAACAAATAAAAAGCATGATTTAAAATTGATTAAAACAAGCAAACTAATTAACAAACAAACAAAATGGTATATAAAATCAAAACAGATAAAATCAGAACAATAGATAAAATCAGTAGTTAAAATGTTAGTTTTGAAATTTAAACTTAAAAGTGTGGATTTGGTGCTTTATTCAAATGCAGCTGAGAACAGGGCCCTGTTTCAGGAAGCCGGTTTAGTGCAAACTCTGAGTAAGTAAACCCTGGGTTAACGAAAACTCTGGGTTTTCGGTTTCACAAAGCGAGTTTAGATTAATTCTGAGTGAGTTACTATGACGACACACTCCGTGAAGTAAACCTGCCCCCTAGCAGGTTTACTTCAACTAACCCTGACCTTCTCCGCCTCTTTGTCGGAAACCTGACTGTAGGAAGTGTCAGACATGGCATGCTCCTTCCTTGAACAGTCAGTAGATGTTGAAGCCCAAATTCTCCGCAGAGCTCTCCGCCGGGAGAGAGTGATTAGAGCGTGTTTGGACATTTTATCATTTCCTGATGATTTCCTGTGTGAACATTACAGTTTTTCAGCACAATCTATAATTTATTTGAATAACATCCTCAGGCCTAATATTGCTCATGTGACACATCACAGACATCCTCTCAGTTCTGTACATATTATTTGTATTGCACTTCGGTTTGTTGCAAACGGGAGCTTTCTGTATAATATTGGTGACGCTGAGCACGTTTCCAAGGCTACCGTCTGTTGGGCAGTCAGGAATGTTACAGTTGCACTGAAACGTCTCCTGTACTCGTCTGTGGTGTTCCCCGGTCATAGACCCACAAGATTTATCAAAGAGGGATTCCACAAAGTTGCAGGTATCAGGATGAATGAAACTTAATTCATGATGTGGTGATACTTGAACTACTACTTAAATTTTACATTTATTCTCACGGTTCCCAGGCGTGATTGGCTGTATAGATGGCACTCACATTCCAATCATTGCTCCTTCAGTAAATGAAGGAGACTATGTGAACAGGAAGTCTTTCCACAGCATTAATGTACAGGTACATAGCTCCCTGTAGCATTTCAAACTAACAAATTATTTCATTATAGTAATGGATGCTAATTTGTGTTCTCTGCACTGTGAAGATCATATGTGATGCTGCCAACATTATCACAAATGTGGAAGCCAACTGCTCAGCCTCTGTGAGTGGTGGTGGTGGAGGACCCCCACCTGTTTTTCGGGCCTCCGCTTCTTTTTCTAGTGGCTATAACGGGTCACATTTGAGCATACAGAGTAAGCAAATATGTACTTGTAATGTGCTCAGATAATTTCAATAAGTGCTTACAGAAAGAAAATTAATGTAGCCTCTAACTGCAATTGATTTACATCGGACAAACAGACCAAGCACTATGGCTCATAATACAATTACACCTTACCTGTTTGGACTATATTTTTATATTTCATTTTTACTTGCTGCCAGGAACGTTTGGGGCCTGTTGGGTTGCACCTGCGCTCAAATCACATCACAAAATAAAATGTATGAAATATAAAATAAAATAGAATAGAATAACGTGTTAAATGGGTGGAAATCCCTAGATCAATGTTTAAATTAACACTCACGCATTGACTCTGTCGGCTATGTTTTGCCATGCATGCTCCCTTTCTTTTGCAGCTGAGGCTGTGTTACTTTTTTTCCGCAAAATTTGCATGTTATCGGCATATGCTGCCATCAGAATTTCGGCCTCAAGCGCTGTAAGATACATCGACCGCGCCTTCTTTCCCTCCGTCTCCATGGTGACTTGCTTAATCTGTGCTCCACTAATCAGGGCTTTATGTATCCTCGTGCGCGCGCTTAACTTGGGGTTAAAGCAACTCCGCGTTGACTGAACTAATTGTTATCAGCCTTTCTGAAACCGAATATTCCGAGTTGGACAGTTCGGGGTTACTCAACCCTGAGCATCGTTTTTTCACTCTGAGTTTTCTAAACCGGCTTCCTGAAATAGGGCCCAGCACTCACAACAGACCTCTGCCAGATCTTCAGCTAACCCACGTTAGTTCTAGGCCGCCAAGCTCTTGAGAGTTTCCCTAACATCTGCATTTCTACTCAGTGTTTTCTCCCTGTCTTAGTACCTGCTTGTCACGCTTTACAAACAGGAGAGATGCATCTCTGTCTGGACACTGGGTTTCTGCTATCAGGTTGCACTCCCTTCATCGTGGTCCTTCATCTGCCTCCCTGCCAGGGCCGTTGCTCCAAGTATATTCCGGACTCTCTCCCCACCACTCCTCACCCGGACCCCCTAGACACCCTCCTTGCGCGACGCCTGTCCCTGCAATGCATAAGCCATAACCATCATAGTTTAATCAAATGGCTGTGATTCACTGGACTGCCACTGACTGGCTGTCTCTTCTCATTATAGTGACTCTGTGTAACTCCACCCAGGCCGCCGCCCCTTTTTCCCTCCCCAGGATCTGTACTTAAACTCTTGCATCTAGTCATAGCACACTGTCTGAGTTTCATGTTTCGTAGTTCACAGTTCGTAGCCTTTATAGTTCCTGCATTGTAATTAAACTAGGCACTGTAAATAAAGCACTGTTTTGCCTACCTCTGTGTCTGCGTTTGAGTCCACACACACCGCCTGGCCCTCTCGGCCGTAACATTAACGCTTTTTATTTTGTTCCATTTAATCTAAACAAGCCCCTAAAAAAAGTCAGTGATCACTGTCGGCCTCTTTCGGTTTTATCATCACAATTCATTTTAAAGCTCAGTTTTTTAAACCTTATAATGTAACTACAGCCCAGCCCATGCAGCACTATATTATAATAAGTAACCTTATATTGCAGTTGTTCTCCTCAATGAAGTCTGGTCCGTTAACAGCATCCTGCCATGCAGTTACATTTGTTCCTAACCATCGGGAACCCTCATCGAGTGAAAAAAGTTCATCCTCCAGCTTCACTGCGTTTATATTATGCTAACCACAGCTGTGTAGCTAGCGCAACTTCAGTAACCCTACAAACGCCACTGTTATTTAGTTTTCTGTCTTCATTTATGTCAGAAGTGATAGCAGAGCTGTATGTTTTAATTTTTCTGTGTCAGTTAAGCTGCCAGAGTTTTGGCTTCATGACCCTCCTTCATGGTTTGTGCACGTCTAAACTCCGTTTGCTCTTCATGGCATTTCGGCCGACAACACAAAATACTTGCTGGATCTACTGTCCACCCGCCATGTGATGACCCTCCTCCGGGATCCCCCCCTATCAAAGGGAAATACACCGCTCTGAAGGCGCTGCTGCTGCGGCGCTACTCCCCCTCCGATGCAGAGCGGGCTGAGAAACTCCTCTCTCTCTCTGGCCTGGGTGATGGTACCGCTCTCGAACTCATGGAGAGCACGCTGTCCTTGCTAGGAACGGATGACGGTGGATTCCTCTTCACTCACGTCTTCCTTGAGCTGGCCTTGACAACTCCCCGCTGCTGGGTGTGAAGCGTTCCCAGTCACTTGCAGACAGAAGTGGATCGCATTCTCCTGGCTACCAGGAGCTTTGGCATCGAGACGATAATTCCTGACTCACCGACGGCAACTCCCGCGCCCCCACCGATTCTCCCAGGGGCCTCCAACTCATCGATAGTGGTTGGGATTGCGGTGTCATCGAAAAGGGTTGTGTTTTTACCATCAGCGTGACAGCGCTTTGCCGCCTTTGCAGTTTTAAGGCCCAGGGAAATGAGCCCGCCTGTGCTCTGTAGCGGCCGTGACCGCTGGCGATAAGGAAAGGCGGCACTTCATGGAGGACTCATGCTCGGGGAGACGTTTTCTGGTTGACTCCGGCTCCCAGAAGAGCCTCGGGAACGCTCGTGTCGTCTTTGCATACCTCCACAATGGTATATTATTTAATCTTAAAAAAAAATGGAGATTTCTCGCGTACCACCAGAGAGAGCCCAAGTACCACTTGTGGTATGTGAACCACAGTTTGAGAAAGACTGCTTTAGATCATGCACAGAACCAGTTAAAATGATAATACTGCTGAGCATTACACACTACATCACAAAATAGAAAATAACATGTTCAGGACATGAAAGTCGAGTCTTTCCCGTCTCACAGGTTGTCCTGTTATTCTACAAAACATTTTAACAAGTGATATCTGCTCTGTGGTCATGTTTAACTTTTCCAACCTGTGGTCAGCATCGTGCATCAATGTGAATCACTGCAAGGTTTTTTGTACTGAGTGAGTTTTTAAAAACTCTAAAATAACTTTTACAAATTGTTCCTTTATTTTTAAAAATTTCACTTTTGAGGCCATGTTTACATGCACAGGTGTAGTTTGAAAAACATTGACTTTTCTATTTATTCTGGCCTATTTTTTACATGTGAACAGCACTTTAATTTGTTGACAGGTCATTTTCTAACTTCTTTCAGGGTGAAGATTCTCAGAAACTCTGTTCATGTGTTTGTGAGTAGATAAGTACAGTATTTCTTTTCTTTTTTTATGTGAACAAAATCAGATTGTGTCTTACAAGGACAAATGTGTGTGCTTTTATCTTCAGGCAACACTGTCTTATAGTTAGCATGGGTTTTTTTTGGCATTTTTGGCATTTTTCCCATCATTGGATAATAAAACAGTGAAGACAGACAGGAAAGTTGGAAAGACACACAATAAAGGGCCACAGGTTAGACTCAAATCCAGGCTGCTGCCTCCTCCCATGTGGCGTGTGGTCACCTGCTCACCCACTGAGCTAAACTGGCACCCTGCACAGTCCTGATTGGCCAACACTTGGATTGGGGTGAGGAAATCTCCTTTCCAAAAAAATCGTTCTTTTGAAATAAATTACAGTGGACATTGTGAAAAACTGATTAACTGATAAACAGCATCAACTATTTGAGCCAAGTAGCTGTTGTATTCAGTCAGATCATTTCCATAGAGGCACTTTGCATCAGCAGCACCATGCTCCAGTGCTCTGGGAGAGTTTATAGTCCTGAGAGTTGAACACTGGATGACTGACAGCTGTCCTTCATCACAACAGAAGCCACAGAAATCCTCCTCATCAAAAAACATGACTTTGAACTGCGTCCTCATCTGGACTCTCCTCTGCTGCTGCTTCACAGGTAAAGTCCAGAGAATCAAACTCCTCTCCTCTATCAAACATCTGTCCCTCTGAAATGAAGCCCACAATACCATGAAGCTGCTTTATTTTTTGTCTCTGTGTCCTCAGAGTCCAGAGGACAGATCACAGTGACTCAGCCTGGAGCAGTGAGCTCTGCTGTGGGAGGAACTGTGAGCATCAAGTGTACGACCAGTTCAGAATGTTCATGTTTGGAACAACAACCATCTTTTATCCTGGTACCAACAGAAGATGGAGGAGTTAATAAACTGCTCATTTACTATGCTAGCACTCGATATTCAGGGATTCCAGCTCGTTTTACAGGCAGTGGATCAAACTCTGACTTCACTCTGACCATCAGTGGAGTCCAGGCTGAAGATGCAGCAGTTTATTACTGTCTGAGTGAACACTACATTAACAGCCAGCATGTGTTCACACAGTGAAAAGCCATCATACAAAAACCTCTCTCAAGTGCAGAGACTGATACAGTTGACTGAGTACACACACTCAAAGAAATACACTGGGTTTCATATCTTAGTGAGGATATCTAATTGACATGATGCTTTTCCTAACTGCTTACTATAACCTTAACCATCAAAAGTGAATGCCTAACTATAACCTAACTGTAACCCTGACACTAAAACCACGTTTTGAGACTCAAATACCTTTAAACTCGTTTGGGACGAGCGTTTTTCCCCATAAGTGACTGTTGTTCTCCACAGTATAGTGGCATGCCACACGTGTAACGCACATTACAAAAAAACCCCAAAAAAACAAAACATGTGGGGAACCTCCTCCAGATGTCACTGTTGGTGTTTCTGGAGTCAACAAACATAGTGTGTATTATTTCATCAAAAGACGTTAATTGGTCTCCATCACCCTCAGATTTACAACCAATCATGGGGTAGATGAAGGTAATGACGTGTTCTGTTACCAACAGAAAAATGGAGAAACTCCTAAAAAGCTAACTTATAATGCTGACACTTGAGCTTCATGACCTTTGACCTCACTCACGCTTCACAGAGGTTTTAGGTTTCTTGGAACCTTATCCCAACTTCACATAAATAGGATTGTTAGAAAGGTGTAAAAGTACACAACACACACGATGATTGTGCTCACTATTATTGCGTTTTACTGACAGTTATGAACTCAAGGAACACAGTCTGTTTCCAGTCCAGCTCTCCCCGTCCCCGCTCGACTCTGTCTTCACTATATAGATGAACAGAAAGAGACAGCGTCATCAGTCAGTCGCCACCCACCTGTGCTCACCTGCCTCCCGGTACCGCCCCCTTGAGCTCACTGTACCACTCCTCCCCTGCAGATGAGCCAAGGACACACCTCCGCCACAGAAGGCAAATCAATACACCCATTTTGTCTCTCTCTGTTATGGACACAGATGTACAGATTTGTATACAGAGTAGCATGAAAGACTCAAATGTAAGCACTCAGTAAGGTGCAGAAATTGCTGAACAATCATAAATTCTAACAATCAGTTGTTTGTTTCTGCTCATTAAATTCTGGAAGAATTAGAAATGTGAAGGTCCCAAGTTCAGTCTGTGGATTTACCTCCAACAGCAGACTAGCTCAGCTACTCTACAGCATGAACCTGTGACCTCATAATTCATATTTTTAATTAATCCAGATATATTCTTACTAATATTAATGATAAACATGTGATCCATCAAGGAACCATAAAACAAAACATTTAAATAAGTAATAGAAAATATTTTGGAATAAGAATATTCTGAAGAACAACTGATATATCTGCTCATACTACGATGGATTGGAAATGTTTCCTGATAAACAGCATCGGCATACTGATCCAAGTCAGTCAGTTCATTTCCATAGAGAGGCACTTTGCATCAGCAGCACCATGCTCCAGTGCTCTGGGAGAGTTTATAGTCCTGAGAGTTGAAACACTGGATGACTGACAGCTGTCCTTCATCACAACAGAAGCCACACAGAAAATCCTCCTCATCAAAAACATGACTTTGATCTGCGTCCTCAGTCTGGACTCTCCTCTGCTGCTGCTTCACAGGGTAAAGTCCAGAGAATCAAACTCCTCTCCTCTATCAACATCTTTCCTCTGAAATGAAGCCCACAAAACCATGAAGCTGCTTTATGTTTTGTCTCTGTGTCCTCAGAGTCCAGAGGACAGATCACAGTGACTCAGCCTGGAGCAGTGAGCTCTGCTGTGGGAGCAACTGTGAACATCAAGTGTACGACCAGTCAGAATGTTCATGTTTGGAGCAACTACCATCTTTTAGCCTGGTACCAACAGAAAGATGGAGGAGTTCCTAAACTGCTCATTTACCTGCTAGCACTCGAGTATCAGGGATTCCAGCTCGTTTTACAGGCAGTGGAATCAAACTTCTGACTTCACTCTGACCATCAGTGGAGTCCAGGCTGAAGATGCAGCAGTTTATTACTGTCAGAGTTTTCATGTTATCAGCAGTCAGAATGTGTTCACACAGTGAAAACAGTCGTACAAAAACCTCCCTCAGTCAGACTGAACAGAAACTGAAGTGACTGCTGCAGCTGGAAGATACTGCAGAGACTGATACAGTTCACTGAGGACACACAACACACACACACCACACACACACACACACACACACACACAACATAAAGTGATTCGTCAACAATGTCCTACTGCTATCGCATTGTGTTCAATACACCTGTGAATTAAAGATTTTTCTGTAAACATATCATCAAACATGAACGCGAGTGAAAAAGCTGTATTTGAACTCAAGGTGTTTCGTTTTTTCAATTGTTTGTTCATATCATCATTCATTTAATCTTCTCCTGTTTGGACCCAAACTAAGGCTCATGCCATGGGGGAAAACGAGGAGCGTGGAGCCCAGGAGCACCGTAATCGGGACCATGGGGAAACTGCAACAGAAAGGGGAGACACAGTTAACAGCACGCAGATTGTCAAAAAATGAACAGCTAGACTTCATAAGTTGCTGAGGCTTACAGGTAGAGCAGGACCGTGGAGCTTGGAGGGGAGAGGTGTCCAAGAAGGGAATCCTAGGGAGGGAGGCAGTCAGGCAGGATGACAGCAGGCCACAGGCTTCCACGCCGAATGCTGGTCACACTGGGAGGAGACTTACAGACTGGCGAGGAGAAGCCGTCAGAGCTGGCTGAAGTAGTCCTCCGGTGATTGCCTCAGATAAGATGCAGGTGATTTGGAGGCAGCCCAGCCCGAGGGTGTGGCCACCGCAGCCTCCCACGGCTCCCTGGATGCCAAGCCACGGGCCGTGACACTCCTTGTTCATCAATGAAATTAAAAGTTTGTACTTCAGATTCTTTCTAATCACTCCTTGCATTCGTTGACTCTCCTGTCTGTGAGTTCTCCTCAGAACAAACAGCTCATTAGAGACACTAAAGACTCTTTCTTCTTTAGACTTGCTTTGTAGTCTGGTGAGACTGTTTCCTTGGCAACCAGGTCCCAGCATTGCTTCATGAACCAGTCTGTCTGGTACAGGTGAGCAACACCACCAACAACCTACCACACACATTTACATAAACATAAAAATAACCTGTACAACTTTAAACTTCTTTTTGCCAAAATGCAGATCTCCTTAATGGTTCTTTCAGCCTGTGTTTTATTTTACCAGTGTAAAATAAAGACATCATGTTGGAGTGCAGAGTTGGTCTAAATTCTTCTAAATGAAAAATATATTCATCAAGTGCAGGTTTGTAGATTTGAATAAAATTAAATGTCTGATTCAACCAAAATTCACGTTGCAAAACATCTTTATTACCTAAAACATGAATGTTGTCATTATGAGAAAGAAAATAACAGTTTTAGTCTTTATTTGTTCTTAAAAAAGAAAGATGGAGAGACAGTTACAGAGTTGAGAATGAGAGCATTAAACCAGTATCAGGTTGAGTCAGGTCAGGACTGGGAACACTGGTCTCTCTACAGTGGCTCTGAGACCAGAGCCTGGCAGCCCTGGGTGGCCTCACAGGTCACAGAGCCCACCTTCATCCAGCGGTCTGCAGGGAGCCTCAGGGTGCTGCTCCAGCTGTAGAGGCCGTCGTTCTCCTGCACCACGGGGCTCCTGCTCTCCTCCCAGCTGATGCTGCCACTGCCATCCACCTTCCAGGACAGACTCCAGTCTGAGGGGAAGCCCTTGTTGGCCAGACATGTGATTGTTGCAGTCCCCTGCTGTAGCTCCTCACTAGAGGGCGCCAGCACGGTCAGGGACGGGACGGGTATCACCTAGGAGACACCAATCAGCTTAGAGCACAGGGAGCACACAGCTGTCAATCAAACCACAGACAGTGGGACACCTTTACTGTAAGAGCTGATTTTCTCCGTTAAGAAGTTTCTGTCAGGTGTTTTTTCTGCTCCACCAGTCATTCACTCACACATTGTTTCACTTCCCTTTAAGAAACCTCTCATGCATATCAGCACAGAGAGAATCATCACACAGTTTGAGCTGAAATATGTTCAAACTACACTGGAAATAAAAGAAACAGATGTGGAAACATTTACAAAACAAGTTTAAAATCATCAATATTGTACATGACTTACATTAATATTAACTGGAAACAAAGAAATAGAATAAATTAATTAATTCAGCGACACAAAATGCTCTTCATGTATATCTAAAACAATTTTTAAAGTTCACATAAACTCAAAGTAATTTCAAACAATACTTGACAGACTAAAGACATCAGAGATCATATTTATATTTCTTTTGATTTTTTCCAATTGTAATTTGACTGAAGTGAAGACATATCACTTTCACAGAGCAGATCTGAATTAACCTCCATGAAATAAGAGGATGATAAAAAATTCCAGCATCAATCTTGTTGTAAATGTTTGAGCTTTTCTCTCATTCAAAAATCAGAAAAGAAATTGTTTAATGATATTTAATATAAAGACAGTATTTGATAGTAAACCAGAATAAACTTATGTCCAACATCCAGTCTGGTTCCTCCACCGAACGTGTGCCACAGTGATACAAACTCACTGAGCCGCTGTAGAAAAACCTCTGACTGTAGAGACACGGCTCTCTGACTCTGAAACAAACAAACTCAACAAATCATTCACTCCCTGTGTAATTCTGACAGCTGATGAATCATTCTTTAGTAAAATTACACAGCCTTTATTTTAATTTTTCCATATTGTTTACTCATTTTAATCCTACGTATAAAAAATGTTAACACGTGCAATATTGTAAAAAAAAAAAAATCTGATCCATCGATCAACCATATGACAAAAGTAAGTAAGTCAGATTTTATTTATGTGGCACCTTTCAAGACAAGGATCACAAAGTGCTTCACAACAAAATAACAGAGCATTAAAGAACAAAGTTTACTAAATTCAAGTCTAATAACATGACATTTGGTTGCGTCTGCGTCCACAGATCTCAGACTCAGAGGGAGAGAGTTCCAGAGTCTGGGGTCACTGTGGTAAAAGCTCTGTCTCCTTTAGTTTTCAGCCTCGTACGATGTACAGTAAGCAGACCCTGATCACAAGAGCTCAGGGACCTGCTGTGGCTGTATGGCTGAAACAGTTTAATGATGTAAGCTGCTGCTTGCCCAGGAAGAACTCATGAAGACAGAGTCCACTTCAAGAGTCTGATTCTGAGTTCAACAGGGAGCCAGTGCAGCTGGATGAACAACACTGTGGACATTGGAGCGACTTTATTCTTACAGATGTGAACAATTAATTACAGTGATGAAATAAATGAATAACAATTTCCAGTTCAGAGGATGACATAACGGTCCTTAACTTAGCAATTTAAGGGAAGAAACAAGACAGAACGAGAGATTTGAGATTTTAAACTAAATCAATGCAGAGTCAAGAGTTACCCCAAGAGTCCAGACTAGTGATGGTAAGTTTGATTCTTTTTACTGAATCGAGCTTGAATGAGTCACTCACCAAAATGAATCGGGTTTTTTGAGTCACTGAGTCAGTTTCCCAGAGAGTGCAAAAAATGTACATTTTCACTCAAACTTAATTTGTTTCTCTTTTCATGTAAATCCTACTGCTAAGATGAGTGACTGAAAAAGAAAAACAACTATTTTTATAGAGCAAAAAAGAGCAAAACAAATTTAAGATTTCTAAAGGGAACATTTATTTTATTTATTTTTATTTTATTTTATTAGTATTTTCCTCAAATGTGTCAAATAGCTATGGAGAGCATCCTCACACAGAACATCACATCCTGGTTTGGGAACAGCTGTGTGAAGGACCAAAAAGCTCTTCAGAGAGTGATCCGTACAGCAGAACGCTGCTGCAGGATTGCTCTCCCCCCGCTTCAGGACACCTACACCAGGAGATGCCGGACTAGAGCAGCGCAGATACTGAAGGATCCGTCCCATCCTGGCAACAAACTGTTCCAACTTCTGCAATCTGGTAGAAGGTTCCGCATCTTCCGGGCAAGGACAGAGAGACTCAAGAGGAGCTTCTATCCCCAAGCCATCCGTGCCCTAAACCATAACTGGCTGTTGTTTTTTTCCAACAATTTTAATTATAAGCTAGATATATTTCTACTAATGAAATTAGTTTGCAAACAGCAACAGGGATGAGTCAGTGAGTCAGTTGGGGTTGTGAATCATGATTCACGAGGCAGTAAAGTGATTCTCGAGTATTGAACGATTCGTTCATGATTCGCACATCACTAGTCCAGACAGACGATTTAAATGTGATTAAATGGTGCAAAGGACTTTCATTTCACTGGGCACAAATCTGTCCAGGTTAAGTTAAGTTCAACCCCAAACCATTCTTCAAAAAATACTTATATTCAATAACATGTGAGGTGATAGATCCAAGTCCCTGTGTGAGTCAGTCAGTTCATTTCCATAGAGAGGCACTTTGCATCAGCAGCACCATGCTCCAGTGCTCTGGGAGAGTTTATAGTCCTGAGAGTTGAACACTGGATGACTGACAGCTGTCCTTCATCACAACAGAAGCCACAGAAATCCTCCTCATCAAAAACATGACTTTGATCTGCATCCTCATCTGGACTCTCCTCTGCTGCTGCTTCACAGGTAAAGTCCAGAGAATCAAACTCCTCTCCTCTATCAACATCTGTCCCTCTGAAATGAAGCCCACAAAACCATGAAGCTGCTTTATGTTTTTGTCTCTGTGTCCTCAGAGTCCAGAGGACAATATACAGTGACTCAGCCTGGAGCAGTGAGCTCTGCTGTGGGAGCAACTGTGAGCATCAAGTGTAGGACCAGTCAGGATGTTTATGTTTGGAACAACAATCACCGTTTAGCTTGGTACCAACAGAAAGATGGAGGAGTTCCTAAACTGCTCATTCACTCTGCTAGCACTCGACAATCAGGGATTCCAGCTCGTTTTACAGGCAGTGGATCAAACTCTGACTTCACTCTGACCATCAGTGGAGTCCAGGCTGAAGATGCAGCAGTTTATTACTGTCAGAGTGAACACTTCATTAACAGTCAGATGGTGCTCACACAGTGAAAAACAGTCATACAAAAACCTCCCTCAGTCAGACTGAACAGAAACTGAACTGACTGCTGCAGCTGGAAGATACTGCAGAGACTGATACAGTTCACTGAGGACACACACACAAAATAAAGCCCTTCAACACAAATATGTGTCCCACTGCTATCTCATGCATGTTGTTTTCAACTTGCAAATATATAATTAACTAAAGAACAAACGTGGGCCAGTAACAGATACCAAGATAAATCTTAGTCATGACCTTTGATAACCGCAGTGGAACAAAGCCATGACATCTAATCAAGTGTCAGGGCTGTCACCAGAGCGTGGAGTGAACCCAAAACATACTCCGAGCTGTGGTGTGGACAATGACTTTATTTACAATGATGTAGAAACACAACAGCAGTGAATAAAATGTGATTTGGAGCAAAAGAAGTGTAACATAAACTATTACCCACACAGTAAAATTGTTATGGCCCTGATCTGGCCCACACAATGTGCTTAGACATGGCCCACATACCGCAAAGAATGACGGCCCTTTGGTGGCCCAGATCAGGTTTGCCAGAAGTGGCCCACACATGGGCCAGCACAAGGCCAGCTGCAGATACAATGGTGGTCCTGTGCTGGCCCAGAAGAGTTTCAGCTCTGGCCCCAGATGTCAGCCTAATGTTTACCTTAATCAACCCATGTAATAACAACATGTGGCGGAACATAATAGTGCAACAATAACATGATGAAACTCTGTTCAGACCCTTACAAGTACGCATATTGAGACAGGCCCCCTGTAAAGCAGCAAATGCTATACAGGGCTTCACAGTGCTTGCATGGCCTTCAGAATTCACTAATACTCTCCAAGTACTTTCACCAAAAAGGCTTTTACTATCCAGATAGCTTCTTTCTCCTTCCATCTGTATCTCTAGCGTAGCTGATTGGTACATGAAGGCACACACAGGTGTCCGAGCAGCACACACAGATTGGGGGAGGGTCAGTCCTGCCTCCACACCATTTATCCACATATTGATTAAACTTATCTTTACATGCTTTTTATCAGCATTTATTATATTTAATTGCTTTTTATCAATATTTATTCCCATTGTGAAATGAGTATTTTAATCAAAAGAGTATCAATATTTATGCCTTTAATCCCGTTTTTAACACTGGGTTACAATTTCATTAGCAATAAATTTAATAACCCTCTATATTAACAGTTACACACTATATAGAACAACTTTATAGAATTATATTTGTTTGCAGATGTTAGCAGCTATCAGTGAATAGTTATCAGCTATTTTGAAACAAAACTGTAGAGAGACACGGCTCTCAGACTCTGAAACAAACAAACTCAACAACATAATTCTTCACTAGGCCTTTACTGAATCCAACTTCAGTTTCTGCTTGTTTGTGTGTCTCTCTTCATTCAGTTTAGTATTTAATAACAGGAATGCATGCTCTGTTGAGGTGAAAGAAGGTGACTTAAAAATGGAAGAATATCCTATTTCTTTGCCTGTGAAAGTCTTGGGTGGTTTTTAAAGTTTAGTATATTAGCTGATTGACGATTTCATGAACCTTATGCTAACTTTGAACTGAAAATACTTCATCTTTTTAACTTATCTTTGAATAATGAGGAAACAAGTCTTATATCTCCATGAAATGGGTTGTAGTAGACAGTTGTTCAATTACTTTTGAGTGTCTGGCGAAAAAATCCTTGTGGGAAAAATCTACAGACCTTTTCAATTCAAATGCAATCAGAAAGTTAGACAACCGACTTTGTGATCTTGATTATATTAATGTGATTGATCTATTACTAAACAGCTGTCAGGGGTTGCTGTGTGGATGTGAAGAAGAGGGGATCCAAACACAGCACTCGTGGTGAGGATTAAGGGAGTTTATTGCAATGGCAGGATGAACGCACGAGCAGAGCAGGGAAGAAGACTGGCTGACTGGACTGAACTGAAAGGCAAACATGCAGAGTAGACAGCAGTGACAACATCAATGACAAGACAGTAAGTGAGTGGAAACTGAGGACTTAAACACACTGGCTGAATGATGACTGATTGGAGACTGGTGAGTGAACAGCTGAACATAATTGAAGTAACACACAGGGAAAGGCTGGCACAAAGAACAGGGAGTGAAAACAAAGAATAAACCAGACATGAAACAAACTGAAAATGCTGGGTCAACGACCCAGGAACCCTGACAACAGCATGTTGGAGTCAGTCCAGGAGAAAGTCACACCAAAAGTTTCAATGCCCTGAAGATATCATTCATCATGACTTTTATAGCAGTAGCTGAATGAATGTTTAATTCTGTTTTTAATCTGCTGCAGCAGTTTGTAGTTAAGGAGAACACTTAGAGATCCCGAATGAATAAATAACAGACTAAAAACAAAAATACTTGGACCTCGAAAGTGCATCCCAGATCAAAAAATTATAATTATACTATTTTACATTTTTTTTGAAACATGTTGGCCGATTGAAATAACACCTGTGAATTCACAATGTGATGACAGCTTATGAAGTCATGCTGGAGTCAGTCAGATGATTTCCATAGAGAGGCACTTTGCATCAGCAGCACCATGCTCCAGTGCTCTGGGAGAGTTTATAGTCCTGAGAGTTGAACACTGGATGACTGACAGCTGTCCTTCATCACAACAGAAGCCACAGAAATCCTCCTCATCAAAAACATGACTTTGATCTGCGTCCTCATCTGGACTCTCCTCTGCTGCTGCTTCACAGGTAAAGTCCAGAGAATCAAACTCCTCTCCTCTATCAACATCTGTCCCTCTGAAATGAAGCCCACAAAACCATGAAGCTGCTTTATGTTTTTGTCTCTGTGTCCTCAGAGTCCAGAGGACAATATACAGTGACTCAGCCTGGAGCAGTGAGCTCTGCTGTGGGAGCAACTGTGACCATCAAGTGTACGACCAGTCAGAATGTTCATGTTTGGAACAACAACCATATTTTAGCCTGGTACCAACAGAAAGATGGAGGAGTTCCTAAACGTCTCATTTACTATGCTAGCACTCGAGTATCAGGGATTCCAGCTCGTTTTACAGGCAGTGGATCAAACTCTGACTTCACTCTGACCATCAGTGGAGTCCAGGCTGAAGATGCAGCAGTTTATTATTGCCAGAGTTTTCACTATCCTAACAATCAGGATGTGTTCACACAGTGAAAAACAGTCGTACAAAAACCTCCCTCAGTCAGACTGAACAGAAACTGAAGTGACTGCTGCAGCTGGAAGATACTGCAGAGACTGATACAGTTCACTGAGGACACACACACACACACACACACACACACACACACACACACACACACACACACACACACACAAATAAATGCTTTTTATACCTTAGTGAGGACATCTAGTTGACATAATGCTTTCCCCAGCCTCTTACCCTAACCTTAAAAATGAATCCTGAACTCTAACACCTAGCTTAAATCTTAAATTAACTGTATCCCTGACACCAAACCCACATTTTGAGCCTTGTGGCCATTTAATAATAGGAGACCAAAAAAAAGGTGACTTGACCATTTCTTCACCTGAGAAAGTCTTGGGTTGTCAGTGTTCTTTGGGTCATTATCTATTTGCACTGTGAAGTGCTGTCCAATGACTTTCCAGAGGACAGATCACAGTGACTCAGCCTGGAGCAGTGAGCTCTGCTGTGGGAGGATCTGCGAGCATCAAGTGTAGGACCAGTCAGAATGTTCGTGTTTGGAACAACAACCATCTTTTAGCCTGGTACCAACAGAAAGATGGAGGAGTTCCTTAAAAGCTAACTTATAATGCTGACACTTGAGCTTCATGACCTTTGACCTCACTCACGCTTCACAGAGGTTTTAGGTTTCTTGGAACCTTATCCCAACTTCACATAAATAGGATTGTTAGAAAGGTGTAAAAGTACACAACACACACGATGATTGTGCTCACTATTATTGCGTTTTACTGACAGTTATGAACTCAAGGAACACAGTCTGTTCCAGTCCAGCTCTCCCCGTCCCTGCTCGACTCTGTCTTCACTATATAGATGAACAGAAAGAGACAGCGTCATCAGTCAGTCGCCACCACCTGTGGCTCACCTGCCTCCCGGTACCGCCCCCTTGAGCTCACTGTACCACTCCTCCATTGCAGATGAGCCAAGGACCACACCTCCGCCACAGAAGGCAAATCAAACATACCCATTTTGTCTCTCTCTGTTATGGACACAGATGTACAGATTTGTATACAGAGTAGCATGAAAGACTCAAATGTAAGCACTCAGTAAGGTGCAGAAAAGTGCTGAACAATCATAAATTCTAAACAATCAGTTGTTTGTTTCTGCTCATTAAATTCTGTAAGAATTAGAAATGTGAAGGTCCCAAGTTCAGTCTGTGGATTTTACCTCCAACAGCAGCTTTTATCCAGGTACATGTTCTTGAACTTAAAGTGTCCGTGATGATAACAGAGATTCTATCATGATGGGTTTTATTACTTAGTTTTATTCATTTGAATAAAGCTGGAATTCAGTTGTGTAATTGTTTGTAATTTGTGATTAAAAAAACATCAACAGCAGTGAACAACGATGCTTGATCTGCCCCGCTGTTACATGTCACATGGTTGTGATCATAGCTACAGAAAGAGGTGTTATAGGTAGTGCTGTCAGAGATAACAGCCTCGTTTAAAAGATGCTGATTGTGTCTGTTTGTGTTTTATAAGAAGTCCTTTGAAGCAAAGAGCAGTGACTGTACCTCCACATGTCTGAGCTCCTCACTCTCTGAGACTAAGCTCAGCTACTCTACAGCATGAACCTGTGACCTCATTAATTCATATTTTTAATTAATCGAGATATATTCTTACTAAATATTATGATAAACATGTGAATCCATCAATGAACCATAAAACAAAACATTTAAATAATAGAAAATATTTTGGAATAAGAATATTCTGAAGAACAAACTGATATATCTGCTCAATACTACGATGGATTGAAATGTTCCTGATAAACAGCATCGTCAGACTGATCCAAGTCAGTCAGATGATTTCCATAGAGAGGCACTTTGCATCAGCAGCACCATGCTCCAGTGCTCTGGGAGAGTTTATAGTCCTGAGAGTTGAACACTGGATGACTGACAGCTGTCCTTCATCACAACAGAAGCCACAGAAATCCTCCTCATCAAAAACATGACTTTGATCTGCGTCCTCATCTGGACTCTCCTCTGCTGCTGCTTCACAGGTAAAGTCCAGAGAATCAAACTCCTCTCCTCTATCAACATCTGTCCCTCTGAAATGAAGCCCACAAAACCATGAAGCTGCTTTATGTTTTTGTCTCTGTGTCCTCAGAGTCCAGAGGACAGATCACAGTGACTCAGCCTGGAGCAGTGAGCTCTGCTGTGGGAGGAACTGTGAGCATCAAGTGTACGACCAGTCAGAATGTTTACTACAGCAGCCCACATCACTATTTACACTGGTACCAACAGAAAGATGGAGGAGTTCCTAAACTGCTCATTTACCTTGCTAGCACTCGACAATCAGGGATTCCAGCTCGTTTTACAGGCAGTGGATCAAACTCTGACTTCACTCTGACCATCAGTGGAGTCCAGGCTGAAGATGCAGCAGTTTATTACTGTCAGAGTCTCCATAACATCAACAGTCAGTGGGTGTTCACACAGTGAAAAACAGTCGTACAAAAACCTCCCTCAGTCAGACTGAACAGAAACTGAAGTGACTGCTGCAGCTGGAAGATACTGCAGAGACTGATACAGTTCACTGAGGACACACACACACACACACACACACAGATTTTCTCTCAGCGACATTCAGCACAAATTTGTGCTTAATTAACTAAAGAACAAACGTGGGCCAGTAACAGAAACCAAGGTCAATCTTAGTCATGACCTTTGACCTTAGCAGTGGAGCAAAGCCACAACATTTATAACAAGCAACAAAAATCTGAAAATGTTTATTATCAGCGAGGGTGAAAATAAAAACAATACACCTGTGAATTTAAGATTTTACTGTAAACATATCATCAAACATGAACATGAGTGAAAAAGCTGTTATTGAAACGTTGTTCTTCAGATTCTTTCTAATCACTCCTTGCATTCGTTGACTCTCCTGTCTGTGAGTTCTCCTCAGAACAAACAGCTCATTAGAGACACTAAAGACTCTTTCTTCTTTAGACTTGCTTCGTAGTCTGGTGAGACTGTTTCCGTGGCAACCAGGTCCCAGCATTGCTTCATGAACCAGTCTGTCTGGTTCAGGTGAGCAACACCAACAACAACCTACCACACACATTCATGTAACTTTGGACAAACATAAAAATAACCTGTACAAATTTAAATCTCCTTTTTCAGCTTTTGCCAAAATGCAGATCTCCTTAATGGTTCTTTCAGCCTGTGTTTTATTTTACCAGTGTAAAATAAAGACATCATGTTGGAGTGCAGAGTTGGTCTAAAGTCTTTAAAATTTAAATTAAAAATATATTCATCGAGTGCATGCAGGTTTAGCTAAACGAACTTTACAAAACAAGTGTCTCCGACAGTCGAGTACTAATCTTAACTAGCTAAGTTTCATGACCGAGCTAAGGACGTTAGTTACGGATTAGGTTACAAACACATTTAACTTACCGAAAAAGAACGGCGGGGCCTCGGGTCCTTCTGTTGGGTAGTTCAGTTTACTGAAGAACACCTCAGGCTGTCAGGTTAAAACAGTCGGTTGTCGTTTTGTAATGTAAATGCTGGCTCTCCTCTCAGAGCCTACGCTCTATCTGCTGTAGCTGCCAGTCAAAGCTGCTATGATGACATTACACCCCAGTTTAACATCACTGTGGTAGGAATTTGAATCAAACTTATGGGAAAGGAGACCCTTGGACATAAATCAGCATGATGGGAACTATTGATAATAAAAGAAAGAATCTTTGGAAAAAATTTATCTGAGGAGAATTAATTTATTTTAGTGTGACCCCAGTTCCATGGAGGTTTATGACCTATACTGCGGCCAGACACCAGGGGGCGATAGAGACATTTTGGCTTCATTTTTGTGGAGCTGTCGCGTCGTCCATGTTTTCTACAGTCATTGCTTTGTACATAGCAATCAAGTTAAACTGGAGTGAAACTAGAAAAAACACATAAAAAAGTCTTATTGGATAATCATTTAATCAGCAGGTAAGTATAGTTAGGCACTAACATAGGAGACTACAAAATAAGTATCCTGTAGATATAGGGCTTTGGAGTTGATGTAACGCTGCAATGCATTGTGGGAGCACAGCACCATTTTAGCAGGCCATGAATCAAAACAAACGCACTGTGTCGGAAGGACGATTATTAGAACCATGTTTAAAATCAGCTGAAAAGACAAGGGACTGTACTGGGAAAAAATAGCGTGCGTGGGTGGACCCGTATGAAATACGGCAGTGGAGTACAAACCCTGAAGACCTACCACCATTGTCGTGCCCTGATACCTTCTCGTACCTTGTCTGTGGAGTCAGTGCATACACGGCGAATCATTTTTGGAATTATAAATCCCTGAAGGCGCACATCCAATTCACAAATGGTTGGGGACAAGATTTGGCCATTTTTAAGCCGCCACGTTGTGAGTATGTTGTCGTTCAGACAAAGATAAGTCAGCTTGAGATTATACATTCATAAATGAACTGCAGAATCTCCTTAACATACTGTGTGTCACTTAAAGTCTAACATTATGCTGACCCCGTTTTTATATCGAGTCTGGATTTGTTTCATAGGCTGGTTTACCTGAAATAATGCCAAATAATAAGGTACTCCATAAACAGAACGCACTTCACACATTAGGATGTTTGTCCTATTTTTCTATGACCTCAGTGCATTGAAAATAAAACTAAAAGCCTATTGAGAGCAATATGAATTTGTTTACAACTTACCGGAATAAAAATGTTGGGAGCACACCAACAGAAATCTGGGGATGGTAGAGAACTCAATATCATCTCGTCTCACCGCCGCCATCCAGGCCTGACGTCTTCGTTTGGTAATAGCCGATACATGAGCTCCCTCATTTTGCTTCCAGGAGGGGAAACGATAAAAAGAGAGACAATTTTCCAGATCGTTTGATCTAACATTACAACCGACAAGTATGAACCGTGGCTGACATTATCCGTGTGCTTTCGCCCTTTGTTTGGCCCTGCTAAAATGGCACCTTGACCTAAAATCCTGGCCACGCCCCTCCTGTGACATCACGCTTCAAAGCCCTGTACAATCTGATATTAATACAACAACAAAAAAGCAGTTAGTGGGTGAGCGTACATTTATATCATTAGCTCAGAGGCTACGACCTATAACTACTACACTTCAAAGAAGGTACAAAATAATGTCACAAAAACACCATCATTAATTGCCTAATATTAGAAAGAACTGACAGAACTTACAACCATTGCTTTCTGAAGGACTCCTCTGAAAGATTGTTCTGGATTCAACACAAATGACTTCAAAGGTGTAGCCTTGCTTTTGCCACTGTTCTCTGCACTTCCTGCTTCCTGTTGTCATGTAATTAATATATTCTTAGTGCTTATTTTCTTATTATATTGTTTTATGTATGCTAGTAATAAAAGCTTGTAAAGCAAGGCCACTTTTGACTCATAAACTCAGGGCTCAGCCAGACTGTTAACAGGAAGTTAGTGTAGAGCTATACAAGCATATAAATAAAAACAGGAACCCAGACAAAAAGAGGAACTAGTAACATGAAACTACGTGTGACGTGTAAAGGACCAAAATAACACCTACATGAGACACATTTTTAAATTCTAATGTTAGAGTTTCTGCAACTGGCTTTTGGGGCTGTGCAGGGCTCTCTCTTCCGGAAGATGATTGAATAAAGAGATATAAATGTTTTGACCACTCTGAGTCGGGTTTTCTCGGTTCTATCATGGGGATCAAAGAATTGGGTTTTAATACTGTCTATGCACATGTCAAAATAAAGGCTTTCCTGTCTATCCAGATGTCAAAATGAAAGCTTCACAATTTTCTGATGTATAACAATCAAAATACAATGTTCATGGCTACTTATTTGTCCCATTAGCACATAAATATATTCAAGACAGAAAAATGCTTTAATTTTGTATCAGCGGTTTAGGAATCACAGCCATATTTAGACATTTTCCCTCATTTTCAGAGGTACACATGTAATTGAACAAAGATATTTGTGAATAGAATATTTATTTTCAATACTTGGATCTAAATCCTTTGTAGACAATGACTGCCTAAAGGCTAGAATCAACGGAGAACCAATGGAGAAAATGGAGTTTTTCTTCCCTTGGGATGTTCTAATAGGGCTTTACTGAAGCCAGATTCAGTTTCTGCTTGCTTGTGTGTCTGTCTGCATTCACTTTAGTATTTAATAACAGGAAAGCAAGCTCTGGTGAGGTGAAATAAGGTGACTTGACCATTCAAGGATATCCTATTTCTTTGCCTGAGAAAGTCTTGGGTTGTCAGTTTTCTTTGGGCCATTATCCATTTGCACGCTGAAGTGCTGTCGAATGAGTTTTGTGGCACTTGGTTAAATGTGAGCAGAGAGTATAGTGTTACGTGCCCCAGGAATGTTGCCACAAAAACAAAGATGAAATCCCTTGAAATACAGGTAAAGTTCAAGAGCAATGAAGACACAGTGCACTTGGTTTGCCTTCCAGATTGCATCTGAGTAGGGCGGAAGTCCACCTCACCAAAGCAACTGTGGTGCACCTTGAAATCAATAGTTCCACCTGTGGTGTCGTCCAGTTTTTCTGTCCTTCTGTACAGTCCATGTCACAATATAATATACTACAGAAATTAGTCATGTTTCCAAAATCATTTTGAGTCCTCATAGTCACGGAAAATAACAAAAAAAATAAATTAATAAATTAAATTAAATGATTAACACAAAAATGGACACACATTTTGGGTGTGCCACAATAGCTGTGTATACTTTGCATACACATATACAGTGTATATGTTTGCCAGAATCTTTTTCCATGGCCCTGTGAACTCCTCCAACACCGGAGTTTTTGCTTCAGCCACTACTCGAGCTGCATTCTGCTTGGCCTGTTGGTACCTATCAGCTGCCTCTGGAGTCCCATGGGCTAACCAAGCCAGACAGGACTCCTTGTTCAGCCTGTGGCTCCCTTGACCTCTCGTACTGGCAATTACTGAATTAGTGAAAACCTCCTGAGTAGTTTTTTTCAGTGCAGGTACATTTATAAAGGTTTTACGGACTTTATTCATGGTTATATTACAAGAAAGATTAGTAATATTATTCACTTTCTTAATACGGGAGCTATATTAAAAATACATTTACACATATTTGCAATAAATAGTCAAATAATCTGATTGTTTTGTCAACCATGTAACAACATGATAAACGCCTGAACTGAGTTAGTATAAATGCCAGAGGTTTTAAAACATGTTCCCTTAATACTATAAAAATGATTGATCTACTGATAAAGACACAAAAAAAGTCCCAGTTGGATTCAGAGCATTTCCATAGAGAGTGTCTGTACATTAGTAGCACCAGAGTCCTGGTCACCACGACTCAGTCTGGAGCAGTGAGCTCTGCTCTGGGGGACACTGTCACCATCAAACGGACCAGTCATAAGGTCTAATTATCAGACTGTTTAGCCTAGCCTCAACAGAGGGATTGAATATCCTCCTAAACTTTCCATTTGTTACACTAGCACTAAAACATCAGGGATTCCAGCTCGTTTTACATCAAACTCTGACTTCACTCTGACTGTCAGTGGAGTCCGGGCTGAAGAGGAAGCAATGGTAAATGGTACATGGACTGGTTCTTATACAACACTTTTCTACTCTGCTTGAGCAATCAAATTCAGCATTTTACTCTCACCAGTCAGAGAGTCTAAAATATTTGAAACTGTAGCCTTTTGTTGTTTGTCACTGATCAATATCTGAGTAATATTATTCATAATTAGGCACTAACACACATGGTGTCTTGATGCACGCTCAATCATCCAGGTAAGTAAAACCCACAAAGTAGTGTTGGACGTAATGTTTTCAGGGGGAGAAACGTTTCGTCACTCATCCAGGTGACTTCTTCAGTCTCAGCTGACTGCAGGTTTCTCCAACCTTAGAAACAGGACATTTGCATAATGACTGAAACCAGCCCACTGAAGGAACAATGGGCTGGGAGGTCAGTTCCTTGATCATTAATATGCAAATTGTCATGACCATTAATCAACAGCCACTGATCAATGGTCATGAGTAACACACATGGTCTGGTGCAAAGATTCAGTATAAGTTCTGACGATGTGCTGCTTATGTTTTTATGCTGTAATCTTTATAGTGTAGTACAGAGCAAGATGAAGAAATGATGACTTTTCTTCGTGTAAATATTTACCATCTGTATTACCAGATTTTAAGTACGTCACAGAATAGCCTGCCCAATCCTCACAACCAAAGCTTGCTCAGCATAAGATGCACAATGTAAAACTTTAAAAAAATGCTTTTAAAAATAATCAACAAAACACAAATTGCTGAGTTTATGAATAACTCAATGGATTAATTAAAAAGAGAAAGAGGAAAAAAAGATGTAATTACAGCAGACAGAAATACCAAATCACTGATTCTTGAACACAGAGTAAACCTTTTATAATGGACAAGGGCATTTCCATGATTTCCATAGAGAGGCACTTTGCATCAGCAGCACCATGCTCCAGTGCTCTGGGAGAGTTTATAGTCCTGAGAGTTGAACACTGGATGACTGACAGCTGTCCTTCATCACAACAGAAGCCACAGAAATCCTCCTCATCAAAAACATGACTTTGATCTGCGTCCTCATCTGGACTCTCCTCTGCTGCTGCTTCACAGGTAAAGTCCAGAGAATCAAACTCCTCTCCTCTATCAACATCTGTCCCTCTGAAATGAAGCCCACAAAACCATGAAGCTGCTTTATGTTTTTGTCTCTGTGTCCTCAGAGTCCAGAGGACAGATCACAGTGACTCAGCCTGGAGCAGTGAGCTCTGCTGTGGGAGGATCTGTGAGCATCAAGTGTACGACCAGTCAGAATGTTCGTGTTTGGAGCAACTACCATCTTTTAGCCTGGTACCAACAGAAAGATGGAGGAGTTCCTAAACTGCTCATTTACTTTACTAGCACTCGACAATCAGGGATTCCAGCTCGTTTTACAGGCAGTGGATCAAACTCTGACTTCACTCTGACCATCAGTGGAGTCCAGGCTGAAGATGCAGCAGTTTATTACTGTCAGAGTCAGCACTACATTAACAGCCAGTATGTGTTCACACAGTGAAAAGCCATCATACAAAAACCTCTCTCAAGTGCAGAGACTGATACAGTTGACTGAGTACACACACTCAAAGAAATACACTGGGTTTCATATCTTAGTGAGGACATCTAGTTGACATAATGCTTTCCCCAGCCTCTTACCCTAACCTTAAAAATGAATCCTGAACTCTAACACCTAGCTTAAATCTTAAATTAACTGTATCCCTGACACTAAACCCACGTTTTGAGCCTTGTGGCCATTTAATAATAGGAGACCAAAAAAAAGGTGACTTGACCATTTCTTCACCTGAGAAAGTCTTGGGTTGTCAGTGTTCTTTGGGTCATCATCTATTTGCACTGTGAAGTGCTGTCCAATGACTTTCCAACTACTCCAATGAGTAACATTGGCTCCAACATCCTTGACAGATGATGTGATATGCTTCAGATCAGTTTTCCTTCTTCATCATTTTCTTTTCCAATTATGCTGATAAAACTTCATCTTGGAACTGTTCCTGATTTTTCTGTCTTTTTCTGGCAAAGTCTAATCCAGTCTTCCAGTTCTTGAGTGTAACCAGCAGTTTGTAACTGGTAAGAGTTTCCTTTCATGAAGATGACTCTTGATCTCTTGGTAGTAGACTTAGACTATGATACAGCCACCTGGGGCTACTGTAGCTCAGAAGCATCCATCCAATGCATCCATCTCAGTCTAAATGTGTTTGAATGTTGTATAGAAAGCATTCCAGTAGGAAAAGCATACAAATTGTTCTTGTATTTCTTTATGGGTGAATGAGCAGAAAAGCACTATAGAAAAACCAGTCCATTTCCCCCTTAGAGAGTATTTTAGACTAATGAATATGACGTGTAAAGTACTCAAAATTAAGCTGTGGTAGAGTTTTTTTCCTTAAACTATGAATTCTGTCCTCATTCGTCCTCAATTGCTCAGTTATTTTTGAGCCTCTGAAAAAAATAAGTAAAAAGAGGAGTATCCTTGTGGCAAAGACATCCACATGTTATCTGCTCCAATACAGGACCAAATTTAGAGAACTTACTTTGAATTTCAGTAAAATGTTAATTTGATTGATCCATTACTAAACAGCATTATTTGACTGATCCAAGTCTGTGCTGACTTAGAGCCACAGCAACCAAAACAAAACTAGACCAGGGGATGTTAAAATATACTTTTCTGAATAAATATGAATCATATCATTTAGATGATTTTACAAATGACTCTCAAACCATGTTGACTGATCGAAATGACACCTGTGATTTCACATTGTGATGACTGCTTCTGATGAAATCCTGTTGAAGTCAGTCAGATGATTTCCATAGAGGCACTTTGCATCAGCAGCACCATGCTCCAGTGCTCTGGGAGAGTTTATAGTCCTGAGAGTTGAACACTGGATGACTGACAGCTGTCCTTCATCACAACAGAAGCCACAGAAATCCTCCTCATCAAAAACATGACTTTGATCTGCGTCCTCATCTGGACTCTCCTCTGCTGCTGCTTCACAGGTAAAGTCCAGAGAATCAAACTCCTCTCCTCTATCAACATCTGTCCCTCTGAAATGAAGCCCACAAACCATGAAGCTGCTTTATGTTTTTGTCTCTGTGTCCTCAGAGTCCAGAGGACAGATCACAGTGACTCAGCCTGGAGCAGTGAGCTCTGCTGTGGGAGGATCTGTGAGCATCAACTGCAAAACGAGTCGTAGAGTAGATAGTGGTGTTGACCTGTCATGGTACCAACAGAAAGATGGAGGAGTGCCTAAACTGCTCTTTTACTATGTTAACAATCGAGTATCAGGGATTCCAGCTCGTTTTACAGACAGTGGATCAAACACTGACTTCACTCTGACCATCAGTGGAGTCCAGGCTGAAGATGCAGCAGTTTATTACTGTCAGAGTGCTCACTATCCTAACAGTCAGCTTGTGTTCACACAGTGAAAAACAGTCGTACAAAAACCTCCCTCAGTCAGACTGAACAGAAACTGAAGTGACTGCTGCAGCTGGAAGATACTGCAGAGACTGATACAGTTCACTGAGGACACACACACACACACACACACACACACACACTGAAAATGTCATTGTTGCTAAAGGAAAACAAAGTTGGAAATATATCATTTTTTTTAACAATCATCATTTGTGACCTTTGACTTCTGCTTCATACCAGCTCAAATAAATCTCAATTTCTAAATATCGATCATTATCAAAAATCATATTTCTGTAAGAAAAAAAATCTGACACTAAATGAACTCACCAAAAGTCAGTGAGTCATAATTATCTGCACAATTTAGCAAATACTTCAAATAGAAACTTTAAGTCCAAATCAGTCAAATGATCAAATTTCCATCTTTTCTTTCTCAGGTTTTTAGATTTTCTCTTTTTTGCTCTTCAACACTGCCATGGTCCAAAGACCTGTTGACTTCCTATTCATGTTTTTGATTATTAATATGATTCGTTTCATTTATTTTCTGTTTTCCAGTCGCATCTCTTCGTCCCTCTGTTCCTTATGTTCTGTCAACCCGTGTCTCAGAGCTATTCTCTGGTTCCCTGTTTTATTTGGATTCTGCGTTCTGTGTGAGTGTATTCGTCATGTCTGATTAGGTTCAGCTGTGTCTGCCTTCTGTGGTGTATTCCCTCGTTACCCTCTGTGTATATTAGTATGTGTTCTAATAATAGCACTGACACATGTTCACATTCCTCAAATTGAGTTATTAATATTTAAACAGGTTATAGTCAAAGGTCAGCTGCCAATCTCAGAGTTAACCAACTCTGACTTTAAACTTAGGAGTTAAAACTGCTTTGTTCCTGAAAGCAGTTGAACAAATTGAGTTGAGATGGAATCTTGAGCTCTCAGTTTGAGAACAGATGAAGGTAAATTTATTGAACCATTTACCTCGACTTAAGCACATACCTGTGTACTGAACAGCCCTCGTCAGTGGATCCCAACACCAGTATTTGACAGTAACAGGTGAGCCTGAACTTTAATTGGTAAAGAGACAAGACACCATGAGAACTGACATTACAATACTTTTATTTTACAAAAGTCAGCGTCTTTCAGTTCAAAGTTTGTTAGGCAGCTATTGCACATTTAAAACAACAACACAAACACAACGCAGCAACAAGAAACTATGCAGTACATTATAACCGAATACTCAAACATGACTGCACAACAACCTTTCAAAAGAACATTTCTAGATGAATTGTTATTTTCCTTCCAATACTTGAAGCATTTTCTGAGCATCACTTTTTGGTGCATGGCTTGTTGCATGCATACCCCACCTGTCTTAACGGGACTATAAATACAACTATATACAGTCACATTTGTAAAAACAAAAAACTTTTATACTAAACACTTTTAAAATGTACAATTTTGAAGAAGCCCAGGAGCAATCCCATTTCAGAACACTTAGAATAACACAACTTCCTCCCAAAAGGCCACAGGTTTTAACCACAGCTTTCCAGCATCAGTTCATGTAAATGCAGCTACAGCTTTCCAAATCCCAGGAATGCTTTTAATGCAGTGTTCATAAGATCTTTAAATTGATCCTCGTATGCAACACGTCTCGGAAGATACAGGGATAAGCTGCACATCGATGCGTATCCCCGACTCCTGATCATAAAAGTCTATGTTGCAGGACCCCAGTGGTGGAAGTAAGTCAGCCCCAGTTATAAAGACCAGCAGCTCTTCAAACGTGTGGTCCACCTCTTGCTCTGTTAAAATACATACAACTAGTAAATAAACCGTAATGTGTAGGTTCATGAATAAAAGATTTATAATCAGTTACACTGTTATGTAGAGCGGTTGCATTAATGACAATGTAGGAGTCAAAAACAGGTTGTTAGGCAAAACTAATACTGCAAAGCATCGTATAATGAAAAAGCAAAGCAATCCTGCCCTCCTAAGACACAGGACATTAATTTTTGTCCTCCGAGTCGAAGACCTGTATGTCAAGGACCCTTGACAGGTATTCATATACCTAAATGCCAAGAGAAAGAAAATATGTGTGTCGTCATTAGGATAGGGATTTATGTTGGTGTGAGAGACTGTAGCCTACAAGTTCATATTGTTCAATGACAGTTATGACATGTTGTGTTTCAGGTGATTTTACAGAAAAAAAAACACACCAAAATAACGTACTGAATACTTTTAACAAAAAAAACTCTGTATATTAAATGACTTCTTAAAATACCTACCCCAACACTGATCACGAGAATAGACTCATTCTTATACAGCGCTTTTCTGCTCCACCTGCGCAGTCAGTGTTTCATACAACAAACTGCAACATGCTGAAACATTTCATTACACAGCATGCAATGAATTTGCATATATGTAATGTCTTTAATATCCTGCTTAGTAATGGCAGTGTCTCTCAATTCCCCTTCGCACTTACTCTTTAACATAAACTTTGCTTTACTTCATGTATTGAAAGTGGCTTAATTCTACTGACTCATATTGACTACAGATAGCACACTGGTTTCCAATTAGAACCCTGGAAATCATTATTTAGAGTTTAAAATTCACATCACCACAAAAGTAAGACAAAGACTCGATTCTTATTTAATGTAGATATTTTTTTATTCTTTAAAACTTTAAACAAACTTTAAACTTTAAACAAAGCAATGAACAATGAGAGAAGAAATTGGGGAAAAAAAGCTACAGAATGCAGTGTGAAAGTAAGACCAGCATAAAAGTCACATATAGTTCAGGACTGGGGACACTGGTCTCTCATCAGTGGCTCTGAGACCAGAGTCTGGGAGCCCTGGGTGGCCTCACAGGTCACAGAGCCCACCTTCATCCAGTGGTCTGCAGGGAGCCTCAGGGTGCTGCTCCAGCTGTAGAGGCCGTCGTTCTCCTGCACCACGGGGCTCCTGCTCTCCTCCCAGCTGATGCTGCCACTGCCATCCACCTTCCAGGACAGACTCCAGTCTGAGGGGAAGCCCTTGTTGGCCAGACACATGACTGTAGCCTCCCCTTGTTTCAGCTCCTCATTGGAGGGACCCAGCACCTTCAGGGCGGGGCGGGTATCACCTAGGAAACACCAATCAGGTTAGAGGACATGAACCACAATTTGATTTTCTCCGTTAAGAAGTTTCTGTCAGGTGTTTTTTCTGCTCCACCAGTCATTCACTCACACATTGTTTCACTTCCCTTTAAGAAACCTCTCATGCATATCAGCACAGAGAGAATCATCACACAGTTTGAGCTGAAATATGTTCAAACTACACTGGAAATAAAAAAACAAAACAAAACAAAGATGTGTCAACAATTTTAAAAGATGTTAAGCTTCAACGTCATCAGTTCTTCATAATAAACAGCTTGTTCTGGATAAGAAACTCAATACCACTACTTACCTCATGTGTGTTTTTTTATTGCTTACATTGTTTTAAATGATATGATACAATAAGAACACCAGAGATCTTTATCTTCACTCTGTGCAGTTTAACTTTTTTCATTGGAAATCATCCTGAGTGTCTGAATATTCATTTCCAAAGCTGACTTTGTTTCTTAGGACAAAATTTATGAATAAAATAATTAATCAGTTACACAAAAAGTTTCCCAGCCTTTCATATTAAATGAAATTAAAGAAAAGAGAAGAAAATTACATTAAAAAAAAAAAGCTCTAAGACTGACTTACTTCCAACTTGCAGTCTGGTTCCTCCACCAAAAGTCCACCACAGTGATACAAACTCATTGAGGCGCCGTACAAAAACCTCTGACTGTAGAGAGACACGGCTCTCTGACTCTAACAGACTGGATTAAAACTAAAAGCTCTCGAGACTTAACCAGATGTATGTATATGTAAAATATCCTCAAGTCCACTCTGATGTTTTATATTGTGTTTAATATTCATTTTAACATTTATTCTGAAGCTAACTTTGTTTCTTCATGAAAATTTATCTAAAAACTATTTTCCTGAGGTTTTTTCTGGCACACTGAACAGAAAAGTTAAGATAACCACAAGAAAGAAATTTGCTAAAGTAAATGAGGTTTAAGTTCGACTTACTTCCAACTTGCAGTCTGGTTCCTCCACCGAACGTGTACCACAGTGATACAAACTCATTGAGGCGCCGTACAAAAACCTCTGACTGTAGAGAGACACGGCTCTCTGACTCTGTTAGACTGAACTAAACCTACAAGCCCTCAAAATACAACTTTACCATCAGAACTAGAAATAATAATTAATAATATGAAACATCCCAGATTTTCATTGGAAATCGTCCTGAGTGTCTGAATATTCATTTCCAAAGCTGACTTTGTTTCTTAGGACAAAATTTATGAATAAAATAATTATTCAGTTACACAAAAAGTTTCCTAGCCTTTCATATTAAATGAAATTAAAGAAAAGAAAATTACATTAAAAAAAAAAAGCTCTAAGGCTGACTTACGTCCAACATCCAGTCTGGTTCCTCCACCGAACGTGTACCACAGTGATACAAACTCATTGAGGCGCCGTACAAAAACCTCTGACTGTAGAGAGACACGGCTCTCTGACTCTGAAACAAACAAACTCAACAATATGAATTCTTTAAATCATAATTTCATAACATATTAATATTATAATTTTTACATAAAAAACAACGAAACACAATAAAACTATATTCCAATAATCCAATTTGGTCATTTACATTTAACAACTGTTAAGATACATCGCTTTAATGCTTCCACCTTCTTTCTCATAACTCTAAACATTAAATTTAATTTTCAAGCTACAATCACAAAACTTAAAACTCATCAGGTAAATCCTCACAAATGCATCAAAACAGTTTTATGTTCTCTCACAAACACTTAGTGTCTTCAGATCGCGCACAGAACCAGTTAAAATGATAATACTGCTGAGCATTACACACTACGTCACAAAACAGAGCATGAAACTCAGGTCTTTCCAGTCTCACAGTTTGTCCTGTTATTCTACAAAACATATAAAATGTCAACCTAAAACAGATGAATGATTCTGAGCAGGGCCGTGCAGAGATGCTGGAAGGGACGGGTGCTCAAAGTTCAAAAGGGCACATAGAACCAGGCTGAATAACAACAACACTGTTGCTGTTGAGGGGTTGCTGCTGCTCCTGCTGCAGATAGTGATGGAGGTCTGTGTTGCTTTGAGACTGTAGACAGTAAAAAGTCCACAGCAGAGATGGTAGCTGATTAAAGAAGTGTTATGAGATGATAATAAAATGCAAAGATTGGTGACAGCGCTCGGAAGCATTAAACAACAAAACTGTGGGAAATGAACTCGGCTCTGCCTGTGAGTCACTCTTCCTTCTCATCTCATCTGTCACTCTCCACTTGCTGTACATCTCAGAACAGGGCACACTCTGGTGTTTCATTAATCTATTATTTAATTATCCATACTTAAAAGCTCATCCACCTAATCCAAAATAAAGTAATGATAGAAAAATGTTATAGAACCAAAGCATTGTGTTTATTATTGTTTTTATGCTTGAGCACCTCTGCTATACAACAACTGGTACAGAGATTTCTAGAGATTTTTCAACTGGCTTTTGGGCTGTGTGGGGTCTCTCTCTTCCGGAAGATGATTGAATAAAGAATTATAAATGTTTGGACCACTCCTGAGTTGGGTTTTCTCTGTTCTATCATGGGGATGAAAAAATCAGGTTTAATAGACAGTAATATATGATGAGTAATAATTTAAAAAATCCATACACATAAAACACACACACACACATACGGTGACATTTTATACCTTCTCCAGAATACTGTATATACTACGGCCACAAGTTTTCATCATGATGCTGATCCAGAATCCTTCCCTTATTATTTAATTCTAGTGCTATAAGTGTCATGGTCCTGGGTCATGTGACCCAGTGTTTTGTGTTAATTATTATTATCTTATGCTTTAGGTTATTCTGGTTATGTCTGTTGCTATGATTTCTAGTTCCTAGGTTTGGTTCCCATGCTCCCTCTGTTCCAGTTCAGTCAGGTCTCTGTGTAAAGCCCGTGGCTGTGTCCCAATTCAGGGTCTGCACGCTTGAAGTACGCGCACTACGGTGCGTACTATGAGTACGAGAAGTGCGGAAGTGAGAGTCTTGTGAAATGGGACGGTCTAGCCTGTGTCGCGCTGTTCAGGTTGCCTAGCAACCATGATACTAACCGCGAGAAACGTTACATACAGCTTTGTGTGACAGAAATGAAGGAGAAAAATGTCTTGTTGGTCATTCATTTCTTCACTCAAAGACAAGTATCTGTGACAGTGTATATACAGATGTATTATATACAAGAGACAACTATTGTTCATTTAATATGTTGGCATTATTACATTTGGCTCAATGCTTACATATATGTGTAAAAAGAAAATGTACGAGCTGTGATAACTGTGTCTGATAGAATGAAGAGTAGACTGATATATGAAATATTCCTTTATTGGGTGAGAAAATCAGACCATGTCATAACTGCTGTAAGTCATACAGAATAGATATCAGAGCCTTAAACAGGCTGACTTCTGCTAAATGGGTCAAACTGGGCAGAAAGTCTACAAACACATAACATCCTTATAGAATATGATGTAACACTATAGATCAACTTAGCTCAGAATATATAAAGCATATAAACAGTTACAGCAATATGATGCAACAAACACAGCAGCTACTGATCCAAAATACTCAAAGCTTCATAGAACTGAAACAAACATTTATTTTTAGCTCCATTCTGCTGCTGATACAGACTTTAGGTTTCTGAACATTAAACTTGTTGCTGCCTTTCATAGTGTGTAACTTGAAGGCCCTGAGTACTTTCTCCCACACTGGAAACACTGGGATGATCACATTATTTGAACATTACCTAATAAGACTGATTCAGGACAGACAGTTATGTTAAACTTTCCTAGCAGTCCTTCACAAACAGGGAACAGTCTGTCTATTCTCTCCATCTGTCAGCAGACGGGGTCAAAAAAAGCAGATTTGATGCGCTTTCGCCTGCAGTGTGAACGTAGCCTTAGTTCTGTTTTCGCCATCCTCACTTTTTTTGTGTGTTTTCACCTGTTGGAATAAAAGCTCACTCGCATCACAGCCTGTGCCTGAATCTTGGGTCCTTCATTCATAACACCATGCAGCTTGCCTCAGAAACCGTGACAATAAGAATTATATTAGACTAAAAAATTAAAGTAATAAATATAAAATAATGTATTTGTGATGATTCAATTTTTTTGACTATCCACTCTGTGCATAAGAAATGTTTAAACTGTAGAGATACAATCATTTTGCTGCTGTAAGATCAGCATTTTGTCATGTTTGAAATATTAATCTAATATAATGTGTTTCTGGCACTTCTCCCCCTGCAACTTTGTGTCTTTGTCTTATTTTCTCTGTATCTCTTTGTACAACTTTATAGTGACAAAAAAAGGCTTTCTATTCTAACTTGCCTGTTTCTGTCAGTCTGATGATTTCCATAGAGAGGCACTTTGCATCAGCAGCACCATGCTCCAGTGCTCTGGGAGAGTTTATAGTCCTGAGAGTTGAACACTGGATGACTGACAGCTGTCCTTCATCACAACAGAAGCCACAGAAATCCTCCTCATCAAAAACATGACTTTGATCTGCGTCCTCATCTGGACTCTCCTCTGCTGCTGCTTCACAGGTAAAGTCCAGAGAATCAAACTCCTCTCCTCTATCAACATCTGTCCCTCTGAAATGAAGCCCACAAAACCATGAAGCTGCTTTATGTTTTTGTCTCTGTGTCCTCAGAGTCCAGAGGACAGATCACAGTGACTCAGCCTGGAGCAGTGAGTTCTGCTGTGGGAGGAACTGTGAGCATCAAGTGTACGACCAGTCAGAATGTTTATGTTTATAACAACAACCACTATTTACAGTGGTTCCAACAGCGAGATGGAAATGTTCCCAAACTACTCCTTAAGCTGGCTCATGAGCGAATATCAGGGACTCCAGCTCGTTTTACAGGCAGTGGATCACACAAAGATTTCACTCTGACCATCAGTGGAGTCCAGGCTGAAGATGCAGCAGTTTATTACTGTAAGAGTTTTTACTGCCCTAACAGTCAGTGTGTGCACACACAGTGAAAAACAGTCGTACAAAAACCTCCCTCAGTCAGACTGAACAGAAACTGAAGTGACTGCTGCAGCTGGAAGATACTGCAGAGACTGATACAGTTCACTGAGGACACACACACACACACACACACACACACACACACTGTAGATCTCTTAAACAAATACCATCATTTTTTGCACAGCAAGGAAAAGTTGGAGAAAGTCTCGAGAAACAATCTCTCATCTTGCAAAAATTATTTCTCTGAAATGAAGCTCCCAAAACCATGATGTGTACGATTATGATAAAGAAAGCTGAGCAGTGTATTGAAAAAAGCTTGGCTTTGACCTTTGAGCTCAGCTTGAAAATAGATCTGTGAAGGTTCTCAGTCATCCAGGTCCTCGTACTCTAAGGAGCCACCAAACCTACAAAATGTCTTTGGGGCAAGACATCGTTCCCTCAAAGCTACTCGAGGATGACAGTGTGGAAATAAGTGTGCAGTCAGTTATTAATACTAGTCTTCTATCTGGGTGTTGTTGGGTCTGTGTTTCCACAAGCCCCGCTGGTTTAGAGACTAATTCATCATGAAGAAAACGAGACAGTCAGCGATCGATCGATTTATTTGCAATGGAGGCCTCGTCGGTGTCTACCACAAAATGACCCCAACGGCGGCCTCCGCTTGCTATTGGGAAAACAGTTCACACAATACAATAGTAACTCCCCTCGTAAACCCCCCTTGGTTACAAAGACAAGGCACTGTATGTGTGTGTGTGTGTGTGTGTGTGTGTGTGTGTGTGTGTGTGTGTGTGTGTGTGTGTGTGTGTGTGTGTGTAAGCTGGTGCCAGGAGTCCAGCGGTCCACCTAAACAAAAGGCTCTTATAGTTAAACAGATACAGAGTAGGTGTCCTCCCATACTATATAAAGAAGGTACGACCTCACTCATGACCTTAGGATGTGTGTGCATGCCAGAACACTCTGGAAGAGTCTTTGCAGACTACCAAGGATCAGACCTCTATCATTATACAATTGATACCTCTAAGCATATATGATTATATGATAGAGCCCCTTTTTATGGCCTCTATCAACCCTCATCGCCTCACTTCAGGCATTCTTCCTGTGGGGGGAACACTTATGACTCCTCTATTGTCCTTTTTATCTCTGCAGAAAACCTTTCTCGGAAAGGGTATTGGATCCAGTTGTTTTACTGCTGTTATGATCCCACCTGTTGAATCACTTTAGCAGTCTTGTAGAAGTGGTCATGATGCAAATGACAACAACAATGACACAAAGGAAGACCCTCTTCAGATTGTCAAAGTATCCTTAGCACAGTGACACAGCATTAGGTGATGTTCATAGGAAATTGCCGTCGGTCATTCCCCATCACCACCCTAGCTTCTGGTTTCTGTGCTGCTCACAGAATCATGATGCCATCATTGAACTCCCTCTGTGCTGTCGATTGGAGCTTGGCACGCTCCCCTCACCCTCAGATGCCCGTCTGTAGTATTTTTTCTCTCTTACTTTCTTTGCTAAATGTACCTGTATATTGTTTATATGATCTAAATATATTAACAATGAACAATTTCTTTTTGTTCTCAGATCAAATAAAACAATTCCATCTCAAATACTTTTTTTCCACATAATGAAAGTATTTGTGTAGAAATTAAAACTCTTTGCAAGTAAATTATTGTTTTATCATATATCCTGCGTAATTTAAAATACGAAAATATTAAAACCATACTAAATATAGAAGAATGTATTAAAACTATCACAGTAAAGCTCCTGTTAAGTAAAGGTGGTATGAATAATTTGTTTTACAGACACGAGTAAAACTCTGAGTTTCAAGTCCTTTCACTCTAATTACCACTGGAGCAAAGCTAAGTTAGAAAAATTGAATGTAATGCAGGGCTGTAGAGTGCAACCAATTTGGTCGCAAGTGCGATTAAAAATAATCTCAGGTCGCAGCAGGACGACCAACTATTCGAGTAAAAAATAAATAAAAAAATACTCTCTGCAACTCTGAAACTCTCCCTGTGGTCAACAACCGACACACATTATGCTCCTATCGTGGTCTAAACCAATCAGAGATAATCAGGGGTGGGACCTCTCTGATTGGTCGTAGTTCAGATATTCATGTAGTCCGTCTGTATGTTTGAACGTACAGGCAGATAGAGAGAGGTGAGTAGCTTGAATAAAGCGACATTGATTCATTAAATCTTAAATCGAGTTTTAAACATAAATATATTTTCCCAGAAACGCCGGACTCTCAGGTTAAAGATCACAAAAGTATTTTATCAACCACCAAACAGTAAATGAGAGCAGGTAAACGGATTCCACACAAAGACACACAGTGTAAACACACAGCGCGACCCGACGCATCAGAATCAGCTTTCTCTGCTTTCTCACACGACGGCACGTAGACGGACACGCCATCGGGCTGAAAGCCGACAGCTCACTGATTCTGATGCGTCGGGTCCGCGCTGTTTACGTCTTTTTTGTGCTGATTCTGAGCTGCAGGTTTTGTCTCTCTCCAAGCAAAATTGACTGAACCAGCAGCAAAAGAAGCAACAAACTATGCTTCACATCTGATAAACATCGTCATGAATTCCCTCTTACTTTACTGTTTTGTTTCCACCAAGATAAAAATCACACTTCATGCACAGCTCTCTCTCTGTGTACTTCAAGAACAGTTTCCCGTCTCAAATCTCTGTTTTCTGCGTTATTTCTTCGCTTATTACCCACCAGTCTACTGTTGTTTACAGCGCTGTCAGCCTCTGTCTTTTTTTTTCTTTTTTTCTTTTACTTCAATGACCTCGGACAAGAAAGCCTATTTTCTGCTGTTCAATACTGAAGAAATGTAAACTTTTTTAAAATTATGCAAAATTGCAGAATATTTTTAAGATAAAAAACTTTTTCTGCAGTGACAACAGGAAAGGAGAGGAGTTGTAAATGCAGATGATTCACCAGGTGACTCTATCACCCCACAGGGTGTCTACAGTGAGAAGATTTGGGGGTTTGAAAGGGGTCATAAAGAGGAGTGTTGACCAGGCTACAGCTTTGAAGATAGCTGGAAGCCACATGGACAAACCAAAAACCAACGGATGTGTTTGAATGCCTATGTCTGCAAACATTTGGATTGTAGTGGCATATTCTTTTGAGAACGTTGATTCTTGTTTTTGACTGTTGACATTCATTTGTTTCCTTGCAGGATGTAGTTTACTGTGTGTGAGATGAATGAGAAGTAGGATAATTGCTAAGCACGTTTCGTACATGTATGAACTGTGAACTTTTGCAGCAGTAGGAAGTGAATGATGTGAGGAGCTGTGTGTGAATGAAGCCTATACTGAACTGTCAAACACAAGGGTGCATAAGTGGAAATTTAAGTACAAAGTTGACAAAAAGGGGGGGGACTGTTGGAGTCAAATTGTTAAATGTTGTCATTGTGTTACTTAAATGTGTAAGACTTAGTTCAAGCAGCATGGTCAAAGACATTCCTTTGTCTCTGACCACCTCTCCAGCCTGTTTGTTGGTGGGGGAGGCTGTAGTGTTTCATTATAGGGACATCCTATGTGAGGGTTCTGTTTTCTTGGTTAGTAAGCTTCCTGCTTTTATGACCCTTTTGATAAGCAGGAGGTCACACAAACGCACCACCAAACAAACATACACACTCACATACTCGCACACACACACACACACACACACACACCCACACACACACGCAGTGTTTTAACCTTTTGTGACCATAGGGGGGTTTTACAACGAGTGGTGTTTGTGTTCTCAGAATAAAAAGCTGCAAGGAAGGCTGTTTATTTGATGCTGGCTAGCAGACAGGTGAGGAGCGTTTAGCTCCAAGAGCCTGGTTCCAACCAGCCTCCCTTGCTAGCAAGTAAAATTGCTGTTCATCTTGCTTCCTTGTCATTAACGGGAATAAGTTTCTAAACCAGCGGGGCCTGTGGAAGCGCAGAGCAGCGATCACGGCGAAGCTGCTCCTCCAGCACGGCGGCGGGATTCCTTCAGATCGCTCGCTAACACTGTGGAGCATCAGCAGTGAGTCACGGGTGTTAAAAAGCGTCTGTCGCTCATACACCAACAGGGAGTGGGTTTTCAAAGCTAGCAGGGACACCACTAAGAACACAATATGCAAACATTGCAGAACCGAGAGAAAGACGGCGTGCCATAACACCCGGTGCCATCTCTGCATTCTTATGGCCAAAGAGTGCCAAAGCACTTTAAGCACAAGAACAAGATTGTTAGTTAATCATTTACAAATCAATATTGTCTGTATGGACAGCAATTTCCCCCCCAAAAAAGGGCACATGTACAACCGCGGTGTTAAGCGATGCGGTTGAAAAAGTGGCGCACCAGTGCAACCAAGGCAAAAAGTTATTCTAGAGCCCTGTAATGTTAAAGATAATTAGAACATGAAGGCACTGCTTAGCTTAACTGAAAACAATTCTGGGATTTGTTTTTTGAACTTTAGCATCACAGTTGAACAAATGAAACACCAGGAGAATAACAAAGTGAAAGATGAAACATCGACCAAATCATTTTAACAATGTTCATGTTTGAAAATATACAGCTTAATAAAAACAGGATGACTTTATTTGCACAACAAGATCATGTGAGTTGATAAGAAGGTTCGTTTTTGGTATAGAGGAGTTTATTTGTTTTGGATGTGAGCAATGCCAAAACAAGAAAACAGGTCCTTATGTTCCCCAATCTTCCCAAACAGAAAATGAAAAGTAAACCAAAGACGAGTTTCTAAGCAATGCTCTTAACCAGGAAACAAGTGTTTCAACAAAAATGGCCTTTCACTCCTTAACTGCTGCAAGGTTTACATTTTACTGTTTACACTGCACAAGTTTACTCTCACAAATTAAACCCTTTTTGGGTAAAAAAAAGATGGAGGACCTGTACTACTGTGTGTGTGTGTGTGTGTGTGTGTGTGTGTGTGTGTGTGTGTGTGTGTGTGTGTGTGTCCTCAGTGAACTGTATCAGTCTCTGCAGTATCTTCCAGCTGCAGCAGTCACTTCAGTTTCTGTTCAGTCTGACGGAGGGAGGTTTTTGTACGACTGTTTTTCACTGTGTGCACACCCACTGACTGTTAGGATAGTGCCAACTCTGACAGTAATAAACTGCTGCATCTTCAGCCTGGACTCCACTGATGGTCAGAGTGAAGTCAGAGTTTGATCCACTGCCTGTAAAACGAGCTGGAATCCCTGATACTCGAGTGCTAGCATGGTAAATGAGCAGTTTAGGAACTCCTCCATCTTTCTGTTGGTACCAGGCTAAATAGTTGTTGTTATAAACATCCTGACTGGTCCTACACTTGATGTTCACAGATCCTCCCACAGCAGAGCTCACTGCTCCAGGCTGAGTCACTGTGTATTGTCCTCTGGACTCTGAGGATACAGAGACAAAAACATAAAGCAGCTTCATGGTTTTGTGGGCTTCATTTCAGAGGGACAGATGTTGATAGAGGAGAGGAGTTTGATTCTCTGGACTTTACCTGTGAAGCAGCAGCAGAGGAGAGTCCAGATGAGGACGCAGATCAAAGTCATGTTTTTGATGAGGAGGATTTCTGTGGCTTCTGTTGTGATGAAGGACAGCTGTCAGTCATCCAGTGTTCAACTCTCAGGACTATAAACTCTCCCAGAGCACTGGAGCATGGTGCTGCTGATGCAAAGTGCCTCTCTATGGAAATCATCTGACTGACTCCAGCACGACTCATTTAAAAAGAGTTTTTCACAGCATATTTGGAATGTGACTCAACTGAACACTGTAGATTCATAGACAGGTAACAAATAAAGAAAAACTCGACCCCTACAATGAAGTGATGGGAAAGCTGTGTAAATTTGAGCAGATGTGTTAGAGCTCACGTTTATCCTCCAGTATCATCACCATCATTGACACCGAATGTGGGGACATAATCAAAATCGTAATTATAATACTTTTAAATAAAAAAACTGGAGAATCCGTACCAAAGAGCACTGAAGCTTTTATATTCGGTGTTAACTCAACAATGTAAACAAACACTTTTTCAGTTTTCGCTCTTTTGTTGTGACATATCTCACTTTGTCACTGCAGAATAATGTCATAGAAATATAATCAACAAAGTCTGCAGACACGATGAGCCAACACCTTTTTAATTCCCAAGCAGTTGAGGGAGGGAGGACATTCAGTGGGGCACTGATACGTGTCTCTAAAGATGAATAGCAGCCCTCTTTAACCCTTTAAAGCCGGTCGGAGCGGACACGCTCCAATTTGCGTAACTATTTTTAAATCCCGGTAGCACTGCAACCACGTAAGCTAGCGCAATAATTTTTTTTGCATATGAAACCGGAGGAGTTGTACTTACATCTTATGCCATCAGCTTGTCCTAGGTCACAGTTTCCTTCCACATACAGCTTTGCAAAAACTGCATAAAAAGCACTTGCAGCAACAAAAACATAATATTCCAGAAACACGCTTTGCCGATCCGATCAGCTGTTTGTAACACTTCCTACATCCATCAGCGTGAACTATCACATGTCCTCCATGTCCTGCCCGAAACCGGAAGTGACGTCATTTTGCGGAAATGTAGTTTTTTTTTACCATCGTGGCCTTATGAGCCTATACTGGTGTTTTTAAAAATTATGTTTGACTTTATGACTTTCTGTGTCGTTTCTGGGATGCTGAGAACTCATATTGCACTGCTGGAAATAGTTTATTTTGATGCAGGGAGCTGGAAGCATGTAAATATAATAATAACCACAGCAGCCAAACAGAGAGCCTGACGAGCCCAGTTGTAAGTAAGCTATTAAGACTCGACTGGACACTGTGTTCGTGTTTTCCTCCGAAACAATAAGTTCTGCTGGAGCAGCCTTTCAACGCCTCTCTCTGTCTCTTACAAACTTGACCCAGACAACAAAGTAAAGCTAGTTTTCAGCTACGAGCCCGACACGAACCCGACGGATTAGCCAGAGGTCCCTTTACTACAGTTTGGAGCTGCGGACCTGTTTTATATATGCGTTTGCAGATCACTGCAAAAAGTGCAGACTTACCTAATGTCCACCTACTGTTACTCATTTATATTAAGATGTAAAAATCGAGTTGTTATTGGTACGGCAAGTAGCCTTCAGTAACACTAATAAATCACACAGCAATAGTGCATTCATGTAGTTGTAAAAAGCATGATCATATATTAAGTAATCCAAAGTATTCAGAATACGTTACAAAATACATTTTGGGGCATGTAATCTGTAGTGGAATACATTTTAAAAGTAACCTTCCCAACACTGCAGACACTACATCACCAAACAGAAAGTGACCTGTTCAGGGCATGAAACCGAAGTCTTTCCAGCCTCACAGGTTGTCCTGTTATAAAAATATCAAATTAAAACAGAGATGAATGATTCTGCGCTGTGGTCATGTTTAACTTTTGCATCCTGTGGTCAGCATCATGCATCAATGTGAATCACTGCAAGTTTTTTTGTACTGAGTTTTACAAAACTCTAAAATAGGTTTTGCAAATTGTACCTTTCCTCTGATTTTTTAATGTCTTTCATTTTTGACGCCATGTTCAAATGTGCAGGTTCTTTTTTGGGGGAAATTTTTCTATTCTGTCCTGTTGCTTACATGTAAGCGGTTCTTTGATTTGCTGACAGGTAACTTTCTAAAACTTCTTTCAGGGTGAAGATTCTCTGAAACTCTGTGTTCTGCCCTCCCTGTACGTTGATGCCCAGTTTGGCAGATAGATAAACAGTTCTTCAAAAGCAGAGGCAAAGGCTTCCAGTTCTCATTGCAGGGTTTATTTGTCTCCCTAATGAAGGCACTGTAAAACTACAAACATAAGAAAAGCATATTAAAACATACATCTGGAACATAATATATTTCTCACATTACAAAGTACAGACTGAAGACTTAGCAACTTGAACTATAGCTGGTATAACCAAGAAAAATAAATGAAAACATGTTAACTCCAAATCCCGCTAGCTTGATGCTAACACACAATGGAATTTCCTATTGACATGCTAACACAATTAGCATCGGCAGTGCAGCTAACATGCCGGCTTCAAATATGAGAGTCAACAACCCATTTTACATCACATGCTTAACATGAACACAGAATATAATCGTACTTACAAGCATATATTTCTCATGCTCCAGTACAGCCAACTTCAGAGCTAATATTTTGTGTGCTGGTATCAACTTGGCCAGACTCCATGAACTTTTCCTATATTTACTAGAGAAACTTGAGTACACAAACCCGCTTCCTCCCCCTAGTGGGGTGGTGGAGCTACTGCACCCCAGCAGTGGCAGCACACTCCCCGTCTGGTATAATGAATTATACCACTACCCATTCCCTGGATGTAGTAGTAAAACAACCTCCGACACTGGCCGCAAATACACTTTAGGAGTGCCATTCTTGACTACCTTCACTTCCACCTTACGTACTCTATGATCTTGGCTAGGAAAGGCTTTAATCACAAGTCCAACAGGCCACTCAGTCCTTTTTACTTGCGAATCCTTCATCAGTACAACATCTCCCACTTGAAGGTTTGGCTTCTCTGTTGTCCACTTTCTCTGTGTTTGAAGCGTGGTCAGATACTCCGTTTTCCACCTCTTCCAAAATGCATCAGCGAGTGCTTGGACCCTTTTCCAGTGTTTGTTGGACAGATCATTAACATCAAAATTCCCAGAGGGAGCAGTCAACGTATCTCGTTTCTGTGTCAACAACATTGATGGGGTGAGAACTGCCGGTGCTTCTGGGTCAGAAGACACTGAGACCAATGGTCTTGAATTTATAATGGCGGTAACCTCTGCCATCAGGGTGACAAGTGTCTCATGTGTGAGGTACGATGGATTCAGCCTCAGAAGAAGAGCATCTAAGATTCGCCGAGCGATACCAATCATCCTCTCCCACACCCCACCCATGTGGGAAGAGTGGGGAGGATTGAATATCCAAGTACACTTGTTGCTTTTAAGGTAATTCCTCACCTCAGAATCTGATGTGTCAAGTCTGAGTTCTTTATAGGCTCCAGTGAAATTTGTTCCCCGATCTGATCTGATTGTTTTGATCGGCCCTCTTATGGCAATGAAACGTCTGAGCCCATTGATGAAGCTTGTAGTGGTCATAGTCTCTATAACCTCAATGTGAACAGCTCTGGTAGTCAAACAAGTGAACATTACTGCCCATCGTTTACTTCCTGCATGCCCTCCTCTTGTTCTTCGGGCAGTCACCATCCAAGGTCCAAAAACATCCAACCCTACATGAGTAAATGGTGGATCTGGTGAAAGTCTTTCAGATGGCAAGTCTGACATCTTCTGGTCCTCCAATTTACCTCTCAGCCTTTTGCAGGTTACACATTTGTGTATCACACTAGATACAAGCCTTTTCCCCCCAATCAGCCAAAGTCCTGCCAACCTAATAGCTCCCTCCGTGAAATGGCGTCCTTGGTGCGCAGCTTGTTCGTGATATCTTCTGACCAATAATGTAGCAATGTGCGTCTTGGGAATGACCAGAGGATGTTTATCATCAAAAGACATATCGGCTGAGGACATACGGCCGCCAACTCTTAATAGCCCATCTTTGTCCAGAAATGGTGTCAGCTTTCGCAGTGGACTTTGTTTTGGGATTCGGTCCCCTTTGGCTAGACACTGCAACACCCTTGCAAAGGCATCTTGTTGTGCAGTTTTAATGATCACTTTTACTGCTTGTTCTTCTTCATCCCCAGTGTTGCCACCATGTGTATCTGCAATACTCCTTGCCTTTTTGATTAGTGTGGAGACTGCACGAGTCAAAGCTCTCCAAGTGGAAAATGTAAGAAACCTTTGAGCTCCAAGCGAGCTTTCTTTAACCATTGAGCTGAAGGTCGTTACTTCAGGGCGAACTTCTGGATCCACCTCCGGATGTATCAGCTCAAAGTCATCACTCTGGGGAAGGAGTTGTTTTGAAGGGCCCAATAGAAATGATGGTCCAGTGAACCAATTGGTGCCTTTGAGAGCTGCAGCAGTTGTTGGCCGAGTTCCATGGTCTGCTGGGTTTTCTTCAGTGGTGATGTAATGCCACTGATCTGGACAAGACGACTTTCTGATCTGTGCTATCCTGTTTCACACATAGACATAAAACCTGCGTGAGGTGTTATATATGTAGCCCAGTACTATCTTGCTGTCAGTATAGTACGTCACAGAATGAATGTCAATATCCATTTCATCTTGGATGAAGACTGCCATTTCAGTTGCCAAAACCGCAGCACAAAGCTCAAGACGGGGCACGGTGTGCGCTGGGTGTGGGGCCAGCTTTGCCTTTGCCATAACAAATCCCACGTGGATCTCTCCTGTTGCAGAAATTGTTTTCAAGTAAGCCACAGCAGCTATAGCCATGACTGATGCATCTGAAAACACGCACAACTCTCTGTGCTGAGTCTGTGTAGACAAAGACACTGGAACATATAGTCTTGGGATCTGGAGCTGATCTAAGTCTTTCATAGAGTCTTTCCAGAGTTTCCAGTGTTCTTGTTTTGAAGCTGGCAATGGTGTGTCCCAGTCATACTGTTCAATGGAGAGGTTTCTCACTAAATGTCTTCCTCCCACTGTGACTGGCACTACAAATCCCAAAGGGTCAAACAAACTGTTCACTGCAGACAAAATCCCTATTTTTGTCAAGGGTTTCTCCTCCTTCGACACACAGAAGGTGAAGTTGTCTGTTTCCAGATTCCAAATTAGACCTAGACTCCTCTGAAGAGGTAGTGACTCCACTCCTAAGTCTAGATCTTTCAAATCCTTGGCCAAGTCTTCTGGTGGGAATGCTTGCATAACACTGCTGCTGTTCGATGCAATCTTGTGTAGCTTAATGTTTGATTTAGCTAGCATCGCTTGGGCAGTGCGCAGGACACCAGTGGCTTCTGCTTCATTAGGAAAAGATGCAAGTCCATCATCCACATAAAAATTGCGTGTGATGAACTCCCTTGCACTGGTAGTGGAGTCATCTGCTTGCTTAGCAGCTCGTCTGAGGCAGTAAATGGCAACTGCTGGTGATGGACTGTTGCCAAATACATGTACTGTCATTCGAAACTCTTTCACTGCTTTCTGGAGATCATTGTTTTCATACCATAAGAACCTCAGAAAGTTGCGATGTTCCTCGCACACCTTGAAGCAGTAGAACATCTGCTGCACATCCGCTGTAACTGCTATAGGTTCTCTGCGGAAGCGGATCAGAACCCCAAGGAGAGTGTTGTTCAAGTCGGGTCCACTCAGGAGCACATCATTGAGGGAAACCCCTTCATGTTTGGCACTTGAATCGAACACTACCCTTATCTGGTCAGGTTTTTGTGGGTGGTAAACCCCAAATATTGGTAGATACCACCTTTCCTCACCTTCTTTTAATGGAGGGGCCGGCTCTGCTTGCTTTTCAACAAACATTCTTTGCATGAAATCGATGAAGTGTTTCCTCATTTGTGGTTTTTTCTCCAGAGTTCTCCGAAGAGATGCAAGACGCTTTAAAGCTTGAGGTCTGTTATTGGGAAGGTGGTTTCGTGGTGACCGAAAGGGTAATGGGGAAACCCAAGTATTGTAACTGTCTTTATAGACTTGTTCATCAATGTCTTCAAGAAACTCTCGTCATCGATTGACATTGCCGGGACGTCATCATGTTGTGTCCTTTGAAACACCTGACTGGCAAACTCACTTTCCTTACTTTTCAAGTGTTGTGCAGAGCTTTGAAGACTTAGGTTCGAGGTGTGACAACCAAGCTTTTCTTTGACTAGCATATTGTTTGGACATGCACTCAAGAGTGAAGCTCGTCCATTTGGTAGAATGTTGGTCTTGTATACACAGATGTTGGATGTCTTATGCACTTCTCCCAGACACACTTCCCCTACGATCACCCAACCAAGGTCGAGTCGTTGAGCATATGGTTCATTATGGAGACCATTATGCTGTTCTCTGACTTTGTGCACACGCAGAATGTCTCTGCCAAGGAGAAGGAGGATGTCCGCTTCTGGATCAATTTCTGAGATTTTTCCCTTGATTGCCTTCAGATGTGGGTAGAAATGAGTGACTTCTGGGGATGGGATTTCCGTCCTATCATCAGGTATCATATCGCACTCAATGAGAGTAGGCAGGGGAAGCTGAGTGGTGCCATCAAGGGACTCCAAAATGAAGTCACGGGCTCGTCTCCCTGCTATCTCCACAACACCTGAGCATGTTTTCAGTGTATACGGCTCAAGCTGTCCTTCAATGCTGAAGATGTCAAAAAAGTATGTTTTAGCCAAGGAGCGATTGCTTTGTTCGTCTAGAACAGCATACACCTTGACAGCTTTCTCTGGTTGCCCAGCAGGATACACTCTGACCAAACATATCTTAGAGCATGACCTTGAACCAACTGAGTCTCCGCATACTTCTGTGCATTTTGATGTCACGTCAGCCACACTTGCTTCTCCTTCTCTTTCCTCCCCGCCATACCCTTCACTAGCCACCAGGCTCTCTGCATTTTGAGGACGAGGATTGGGGTGTAGTGCGGTGATATGTCTTTCACTACCACAATCTGTGCACTGCACTGATTTAGGACAATCTTTGGCCATGTGCTGCACAGAAGAACAACACTTGAAACAAATGTTCTTGTCCTTTAAGTATGCCTTTCTTTCTTCCAGGGTCTTACTTTTGAAAAGACGGCATTTTCTGAGAGGGTAAGGCTTGCAGTGTAGTGGACACTGTTTATCGGGGTCCAAGTTGTTCTTGCCTGTAGGAACGTTTGGGCTGGCTGCCAGATTACTTGCTATCTCCGTCCTCTTAGCAGAGACATGTGAACGATACTTCTGTTGTGTCATTGTCTCGATTCTAGGATTGTTGGCGTTGGCACCGGTTACACACGAAAAACTCGGGTCATTACGAATTTTAGCTTCTTCGTTCACAAGTTTCACAAAAAAGGAAAATGGAGGATAAGACACTGCATTCTCTCTCTTGAACCTCGAGGCAGCTGCAACCCACTTCTCCTGAAGGTTGTATGGGAGTTTTTCCAGAATCGGATTCACCCCGTGGGCTGTATCGAGGTGTGAAAGGCCTGGGAGATGACCGCTTGTCTTTGCAGCATGAAGTTCTAGCAGAAGATCCCCCAACTCTCTCAAACGCTGGTTGTCTCTGTTCGTCAGCTTCGGTAAATCCTGGATTTTCTTTAAAAGTGCATGTTCAATGACTTCTGGTGCGCCAAAACACTCTTCGAGTCTCTGCCACACCATCTGAAGACCTGCAGTGGGATTGTTTATGTACGCAGCCCTGACTCGCTTGGCTTGTGCTGCTGATTGTGGCCCGAGCCATTTGGATAGCAGGTCTAGCTCTTCTTGAGGTGTTACACCCAGATCTTGAATTGAACTTAGAAAGGAAGCCTTCCAAGCCCAGTAATTTTCTGGTCGATCATCAAACCTCAGCAGGCCTGAGCTGATCATCTCTTTCCGTATCAGGTATCTCGTTAGATCAGACGTGTCAGCATGACTACTCCTTACAGGTGTGGGTGTCCATACCTTAGACTGAGGATGGTGATATCGATCATAGTTTGCTGGCTCGCCTCCATAGCTCCAGTTGCAAGATTCTCTCTTTGGGCTCAAAGCATGGAAGACTGGCAAAGGTGTGAATTCTTGGTTGTTGCTCCTACTGGGCTGATGGATACTTGGTTCCTTGTGAGCTTTTGGTGTTGCATCGATGGCCGTGGCTGGCTGTGCCACCAGAGAAGATAGGAGTTCTGGATGATTAACTTGTGGAGTCTGCAGATCGTCGCCGAGTTCTGACTGTTGCTGCACATACTCTTGGACTCGTTCTAATGGGCTGATTTGCTGCATGCCGTCCAGCTGGGGCTGTTGTGGGTGCTCACTCTCTTGCACAGATGCTTCCCAAGCTTGAGCCTCAGCTAGGGCTGCTGCAGCTGCCTTCTGCGATTTGAGTACGTGTAGCTCTGCATCCAGATCTGCTTTCTTTTTAAGCTGCTCGGCCTGTTGTTTTAGGATGCTGGCTTCCTGCTTAGCAAAGGAGAGCTGAGCACGGGCAGCTTCTGCTTTTGCTCGTGCTCTGGCGGCAGCAGTAGATGATGATGTAAGCTGGCTGGAACGTAAAGAACTGGACACTTTTGACCTTGTTTCCAGTGTCTCATCCATCCTTTCTTTTAGAGAACTATCTGGCTGATGAGAATGATGCTTTTTTACTGTTCTGCCCTCCCTGTACGTTGATGCCCAGTTTGGCAGATAGATAAACAGTTCTTCAAAAGGAGAGGCAAAGGCTTCCAGTTCTCATTGCAGGGTTTATTTGTCTCCCTAATGAAGGCACTGTAAAACTACAAACATAAGAAAAGCATATTAAAACATACATCTGGAACATAATATATTTCTCACATTACAAAGTACAGACTGAAGACTTAGCAACTTGAACTATAGCTGGTATAACCAAGAAAAATAAATGAAAACATGTTAACTCCAAATCCCGCTAGCTTGATGCTTACACACAATGGAATTTCCTATTGACATGCTAACACAATTAGCATCGGCAGTGCAGCTAACATGCCGGCTTCAAATATGAGAGTCAACAACCCATTTTACATCACATGCTTAACATGAACACAGAATATAATCGTACTTACAAGCATATATTTCTCATGCTCCAGTACAGCCAACTTCAGAGCTAATATTTTGTGTGCTGGTATCAACTTGGCCAGACTCCATGAACTTTTCCTATATTTACTAGAGAAACTTGAGTACACAAACCCGCTTCCTCCCCCTAGTGGGGTGGTGGAGCTACTGCACCCCAGCAGTGGCAGCACACTCTGTTCATGTGTTTGAGTAGACAAGTACAACATTTCTTTTCTTCTTTTTTTTTAAGTGAACAAGAGGAAATCAGATTTTGTCTTACAAGGACGAATGTCTGAGCCTTTATCTTCAGACATTGTTTGCATGTTTTGTTGGCATTTGGCAACACTTGGGGTTATATCACAAAGTACTGCTCTGGTTTGATCATGAAACATTTTCTTGCCTTTCTCAGTCAATGGACATGTTTTTGTAAAAGATTGCAGAAAATACCCAAATTTAAAAATCCCACACATCCATCAATGTCTGGATGTGTCCTAAAACACAAGAAAGAAAACATTTTCATAAACTGACTGATTAATTGATAAACAGCATCGACTATTTGATCCAACTACTTGTTGTTTTCAGTCAGATCATTTCCATAGAGGCACTTTGCATCAGCAGCACCATGCTCCAGTGCTCTGGGAGAGTTTATAGTCCTGAGAGTTGAACACTGGATGACTGACAGCTGTCCTTCATCACAACAGAAGCCACAGAAATCCTCCTCATCAAAAACATGACTTTGATCTGCGTCCTCATCTGGACTCTCCTCTGCTGCTGCTTCACAGGTAAAGTCCAGAGAATCAAACTCCTCTCCTCTATCAACATCTGTCCCTCTGAAATGAAGCCCACAAAACCATGAAGCTGCTTTATGTTTTTGTCTCTGTGTCCTCAGAGTCCAGAGGACAATATACAGTGACTCAGCCTGGAGCAGTGAGCTCTGCTGTGGGAGGATCTGTGAGCATCAAGTGTAGGACCAGTCAGAATGTTTATGTTTCTAGCAACTATCACCATTTAGCCTGGTACCAACAGAAAGATGGAGACGTTCCTAAACTGCTCATTAAGCGTGCTCATGAGAGAATATCAGGGATTCCAGCTCGTTTTACAGGCAGTGGATCAAACTCTGACTTCACTCTGACCATCAGTGGAGTCCAGGCTGAAGATGCAGCAGTTTATTACTGTCAGAGTTTTCACTATCCTAACAGTCAGCATGTGTTCACACAGTGAAAAACAGTCGTACAAAAACCTCCCTCAGTCAGACTGAACAGAAACTGAAGTGACTGCTGCAGCTGGAAGATACTGCAGAGACTGATACAGTTCACTGAGGACACACACACACACACACACACACACACACACACACACACACACACACACACACATACACTTATCTAAGACAAAGTGAGTCAATGTGTGATATGTAACATGTAATCCTAATGACTTTCTACCTCACCTACACCGCTTCTCTGAGATTTTAAGCACTTTCGGTCCCTAGTTATAACATATATTTATTAAAGTTACATAATTTTCTCAAGGATCAGTAAACTTTTTGGCTGATGAAAACAAAAAATGTGCATGCTTGCACTCTCTGTAATGTACAGATTTCTGTACACAGTTTGGGAACAGGAATCAGTCAACCCAACCACTCAGCAGGCACCTGTGAGGGACGAGAGAGAAACACCCACACATACATCCTCTGATGGGAAGAGTCTGTCACGGAGGGGTGCGCCGGTGTGAAGAATGAGGTAGACCCAGATGCAGACACGGTGGAGACAAAACGTAGTTTCAAAAATAAAGCGAGCCTTTATTGCAGAAGAAAAAACATAAAACTAGGGAAACTAAGGAGACGATGAACACTGTGTTAACAGAAGGCTGTGACACTCAGTGAAAGAACTACAACAAAACTATGAACACTGAGTAAACTAGGACACACAGCGAAACAATGAGGTAAACCTATGAAGACTGTGGTGAGGTTAACAGACGATCTGACACCGACTGAGCAGAAACACACGGATTAAGTACACATAAGGAATGATCAGGGGAAGCGGAATCACATGGGAAACAGCTGACAACAATTAACATAATGACAGGACAGGGGACGTGAAGCTAAATACAATAAACACAAAACACAAGGATCCTTCAAAATAAAACGGGAAACATAACGAGACCCAGACATGACTGGAACTAGACAAACAAAGAAAACTTGGACATGAAACATGACAGATAAACACACGAAGACTTAACACAGAAAACTTCACACAGGGATGAGACAAATGGGGAGCTTGAAAAATCATGAATTAAAACTGTAACCCAGGCGTGACAGAATGTAACTCGATAAACTGAAATGAAACTAGACTGAAAGGAATAAGAAAACATCAAGAAACTCAGAATCCTGGGTCACATGACCCAGGACCATGACAGAGTCACCCAAATAAACACACACACATATGACCCACATGATTTTCGATCATAAGAGGGGTAGAAACGTGAAGGCCACAAGTTCAGTCTGTGGATTTTACCTTCAAATCCAACAGTATTAATTACTATTAATTACTCTCAGTACAGTCAGGCTGACACAGCTGATGACTTGGACTGGGGGCTTCCCAGAATCCCGGGATGGAATGAAACTAACAGCTGGTCCGTTGTCCGAATCGAGTGGGTACATGCAACATACAGTGCCGCAGCTCGGACGGGCCACAGAGCCAGCAGCCTCTTAGTCCAAACCTTCAGTGGGAGCTGAGTGCAGCTCAACTGAATGAGAGAGGTGGAAGTCCGAGAGGGCTTTCTTCAAGAAGGCAGGGTTGGGCCGGAGGACCACCCCCTTCCCATCTGGCAGCCACCTACAACAGTCACTGTGGACCGACAGCGCCTCCAGCTCACTAATTCATCTGGTGGAAGTTAGGGCCAGAAAGAAGGCAGTCTTAAGCGATAGCCACTTCAACTCAGCACTTTCCAGGGGCTCAAATGGAGGGCGCCAAGGACAAGGTCCAGGTCCCAAGGGGGAACTGAGGACCCTGGCCTTTAAGCTGTTAGGTGCAAAGCAGTGTCAGCGTCACTGAGTGCTGAGCGACCAAGGAGAACTGCATCCAAGTTCTCCAAGGGAATGTTTTTTTTTTCTTAACTAAGCATTCTGTCATTATCAGTTTTAGTTTTCTTCTGTGGTTTTTCAGGCCTTTTTAGTATCGTGCTGTCCAATGCATTTATTCCTTTTACGAATGAACCAGGTGGTTGATTCGGACAGTCCTAAAGTTTCTGCTCTTATGTTTATTTTGTTATTTCCTGTGGTGATGATCTCTTTGGACCTCATATGGATAGTAATTAATTAACAATACATGCAATTATTTTACTTAAAATCAATCAATCATGTGTTTAATTAACAGGTCTTATCTGTCCATGAAATGGCTTTAAAAAACAAAGACGTATCCTTGTGGCAGTCTGTTCAAATACATTCCAGATTTTAGAAAACTGACTTTGAGACCTTTATTCAGTGGTATGTTAATTTGATTGATCCATTATTAAACAGCATTATGAGCCTGGTCCAAGTCTGTGTTGGAGTCAGTCTAGGAAAAAAGTCACACCAAAAGGTTCATTGCCTCAATGGTGTCATTGATCACTTTTATAGCAGTAGCTGAATGAATGTTTAATTCTGCTTTTAATCCACATTACCAGATTGAGCAGACTTAGAGATAATATATGAATTAATAAATAAAATAATAACAAACAAAAAAACTACCAACCCAGTTACATCTCAAAACATGTTGAAAACCTGTGAATTCACATTGCAAAGACTAATTATGCAGTCCTGTTGGAGAGTCAGATGATTTCCATAGAGGCACTTTGCATCAGCAGCACCATGCTCCAGTGCTCTGGGAGAGTTTATAGTCCTGAGAGATGAACACTGGATGACTGACAGCTGTCCTTCATCACAACAGAAGCCACAGAAATCCTCCTCATCAAAAACATGACTTTGATCTGCGTCCTCATCTGGACTCTCCTCTGCTGCTGCTTCACAGGTAAAGTCCAGAGAATCAAACTCCTCTCCTCTATCAACATCTGTCCCTCTGAAATGAAGCCCACAAAACCATGAAGCTGCTTTATGTTTTTGTCTCTGTGTCCTCAGAGTCCAGAGGACAGATCACAGTGACTCAGCCTGGAGCAGTGAGCTCTGCTGTGGGAGGAACTGTGAACATCAAGTGTAGGACCAGTCAGAATGTTTATGTTTCTGGCAGTTCTCATCTTTTAGCCTGGTACCAACAGAAAGATGGAGGAGTTCCTAAACTGCTCATTTACCATGCTAGCATTCGAGAATCAGGGATTCCAGCTCGTTTTACAGGCAGTGGATCAAACTCTGACTTCACTCTGACCATCAGTGGAGTCCAGGCTGAAGATGCAGCAGTTTATTACTGTGTAGGTCAGCACTATCCTAACAGTCAGTGGGTGATCACACAGTGAAAAACAGTCGTACAAAAACCTCCCTCAGTCAGACTGAACAGAAACTGAAGTGACTGCTGCAGCTGGAAGATACTGCAGAGACTGATACAGTTCACTGAGGACACACACACACACACACACACACACACACACACACACGCAGAGTTGTGATAGAGTGAAAATGTCAATAATGCTTCTTTATTTAAATGAGGATATGTCCAAAAAAGAGGAAATTTCCTAATGCATCCTTACAAAAAAATCATGTTTTTAAAGATTGAACCCTGGAAAAAAAAAAAAAAAAGTGGGCACATCTTTTCTTTTTTTCCTTATTTTCCTTAATTCTGAGAAAAATTCAGAATTCTGACTTTTTTCTTAGAATTCTGGAAAAGAAGAAGAAGAAGAAAAAAAGATGTGCCCACTTTTTGTTTGGCAAGGCAATGAGGAAAGAGACACTTATTGTGGATATGGTCCGTCAGAATAATGCAGTTCGACTGCATGAAATACAGCAGTGGATTATAGAAGACAACATACATGTTGAATCTAGCAAAAAGGAAAAAAAAGGTTGCAATGTCATAGGTCAGCATGCCATTATTGAACTGCCTGGTCAGCGTGGTGGAAACGTACCTATCTGTGCTGCCATCAGCAGCTATGGGGATCTCCACAGTCTGTTACTGTTGGGCCGTACAACACCGAACTTCTAGCAGCATCCCTGGAGGGTCCACGGGATGCTTTGCTCAAGTAGAGAGATCGCAAACGTGTCCTTGCCCATTTCTGAAATTGGGCAACGATGCCCAATTGTAGAAAGCTTTTACAGTGTTTGTCTTAACTCAACACAATAGAGTAGTGAGGAAAAGAAAAGTAATAATTAGTAATTTGACTCGGAGCGCTCCGCGACGTCGCCCTCTGGGGAGGGCCATCTTCTATGATTATTGTGGTCGTCTCCTTTTCGTCCCTGCTGACCTAAACTTAATTAAACCTGTGCATAGAAAGTACAACAATTTTGAATAATGATTTTTAAGCTTTATATGTTCACATTCAAAGTTCTGCAAAATAGGAGATATTAAAAAAAATATTAAAGATCAATGACAAACAACACCATGCGCTGGACTAAATGGACACATTTCCACTAAAAAAATAGTTGTGACTGAAGTGACCCTTAAGGCCCACATAACTCCTTATCTTTGAAGGGCATACGATATAGTGATGGTTCAATTATGTATCAGCTATTTACAAAACACAGTTATATTTAGAGATTGTCCCTCATTTTCAGATTCCCACATTTATTTGGAAAAGCCAAAATAACTTTAAATGTGGTAATTTAAAAAAAAATATTTGGATGGAAACCCTCTGTAGACCATCACTACCTAATGCCTTGAAGACATGGAGAGCACCAAATTCTCTGTGCCTTCCCTTGAGATGCTCCACTAGGCCTTTACTGAGTCCAAATTCAGTTTCTGCTTGTTTGTGTGTCTGTCTGCATTCAGTTTAGTATTTAATAACAGGAGAGCATGCTCTGTTGAGATGAAATAAGGTGACTTGACCATTGAAGAAGTTTCTACTTCTTTGCATGAGAAAGTCTTGGGTGGTTTTTAGAGTTTTCTTTGGGCCATTATCCATTTGAACTGTGAAGTGCAGTCTAATCAGTGTTGCAGCACTTGGTTGAATGTGAGCAGAGAGTAAAGCTGTGCACATTTCATATTTCATCATACTGATAAAGCTTCATCGGAACTGTGCCTTTTAAGTCTTTTTCTGGTAAAGTGTTATCCAGTCTTCAAGTCCTTGAGTGTAACCAGTCGTTTGCAATTAGCAAGAGTTTTCTTTCATGAAGGTGTCTCTTAATAGTCGACTTTGTCTATAGTACAACTCCCTCCAAGACAGTGTTTTTTAGACTCATCCATTTGTATTGTTTAATTTGTGGTAAAGTTTTTGTTTTTTCTTAACTTTCAATTCTAAAGTCTTAAAGTTTTTCCAATCTCTGTTTGTGATGCCTCAAAGGCATTTATGTCATTTATCTTTAATGTTTGCTTCAAAATAATTCTTTTGTATGTATTTAAGTTAAAAAGAACAGTAAAAAGAGTTAAAAATGTTAAGAAGCTTTAATTTTGAAGGTGAACTTGCTAATAACCTCACTTCCTGGTGGGTTACCTGTATTGCTTCATTTCCTTTTTAATTCCTCTTCCTGGTTGCTCTAAGAGGGAGAGTGACATGCAGTCTTGCTCTGAGGCTTATCCACAGCCATCCACTTGGGAACATTGTTCAGGCAACGCCGTAAGTGTATATATTTCATGATGAAGGTGTTAAAAAGGCATAAATAGCGGTATTTGTTAAAAATTATATTTTATTTGTGATTCATGGAGGATGATTTGTACATGTTAAAAAAAAGGCAGTTTTGATGATCATTACTATTGCTAAAGCTAACACGAAGGTGTAAGGTCACATTTTGAGTTATTTCGTGATGCAATATTTATGTAAACGATCATTTTTTCTATTCTGTATTTCTTTTCAACTACAGTTTTCACCGTTTGTCAAATGAAGATTCTGAGGAAAAAGTCAACTCTACTTGGACTCATGTATTCATTGACAGAGGTTTAGCTTGGTGTTTGATCAGAGTTGCTACACTCTGCAACAGAACACTACAGTGAAAAGGCGGCACTCAATGGTCCTACGTGTTCGTGATGGCAGCAAGCAACAAGTCATCGGTATCAAATACCAGGAGCAACGTGACATCAGCATCATCTGTAAGTGCGGCTCGTGCCAGGGCTAAAGCAGAAGCTGCTAAGGTACGAGCATCATATGCTAGCCAGGAGGCTAAATTAAAACTGGAAAAGGCTGCTAGAGAAGCAGAAAGGAAAACTAGAGAAGCTCAAAATCAGTTGGAAGCCGCTAGAATTGATACAGAGATGGAAGTGCTAACATTTAATCGTGAAGCAGACGCAGCCATCGCTGAAGGTGTTAGAAGATGTAGCAGAAATGCATGGAAATGTAGAAAATGTGAAATCTGAGTCAGAAGACAGGCTTAGATTGCAACGTATTAGTGAATATGTTTGCTCTCAAAATGATCAGAATCAGTCTACCTTTGCACCAGTATCTGTCCCACCTGTTAAATCTGTAGACCGTGCAGAATCACAAGACAGTTTCAGAACATGGCATCCACCTGCAAGCTTAGCGGAATTCCAACATAGCAATAGCAAGCCCAAGCCTGAAGCAGATAATGGGACACATCCACCCACAACAAACCTGTCTAAACTGACCAGAGCTGAGTCGAAGACCGACGTCGAAAGGACAAACCCTCGCACGTATATAGGTGTTCAATCACAAACACCCCAGCATATGCTTCCAGTGAGCGTGTCACAACCACCAGACCCTCTGGCACAATATTTGGCGCAATGTGATCTCGTTACGTCAGGACTGTACCAATTTGATGATAAGCCAGAGAATTTCCGTGCATGGCGGTCCTCATTCACTAACGCTGTGGCTGAGGTTCAACTTACAGAAACACAAGAATTAGACCTCATGACCAAATGGTTAGGAAAAGAGTCTGGACAGCAAATAAGATGCAAACCGGCATTATTCACATGCACTGAGCATGTGAATAATGCCGGTTTGGCTCTGCGCAAGGCATGGGAGAGGTTGAATGACTGCTATGGCGCCCCTGAGATGATCGAGCAGTCGCTGTTTCAGAGACTTGACAGTTTTCCAAAAATTGCAGCCAAAGATTACATCAGATTACGTGATTTTGGGGATTTGCTTATGGAGATACAAGGTGCCAAGGAGGATGGATACCTCACTGGGCTATCATATCTAGACACCTCCAGAGGTATTGGACCCATAGTAGACAAGCTCCCATATGGGCTCCAGGAGAAGTGGGTGTCATCTGGGTCATGGTACAAAGAGGAGAATAACGGCTGCTTCCCTCCCTTTAGTTACTTTTGTAACTTTGTCTGTCATGAGGCAAAGAAGCGAAATGACCCCAGCTTTATTCGTCAAAGCAACGGTGCAAACCCCACAAAACCAGAAAGATTACCTATGAAGAGCTTTAACACCAACAAGTCTATCAGAGGTTTGTGGCCCCGGCCAGTGGGGTCGTTCTTGCTCTAAGATCTGCCTTGCAAAGGTCTACCCCAAACATTCAAAACACAAAGCCATTAAAGCTTATGTAATTCTGGACGACCAGAGCAATTGCTCTTTAGCCAGGCCAGAGTTCTTTGAGCTGTTTGGTGTGGAGAACAAACCACTCTTATACCATCATCGAAACGTATGGCAGGAAGGCAGAAGGATTCCAGATAGAGTCGTTGAACGGCAACGTTCTCATACCTCTTCCACCACTCCTTGAGTGCCCTGAAATCCCTAACAATCGAGCTGAAACCCCAACACCAGGTGCAGTTTTGCATCATCCTCATCTCCACCATATAGCCAAACACATCCCCGATCTAGACCCAGAAGCAGAGATACTCCTGCCGCTCGGGAGAGACGTGCTTAGAGCACACAAGGTCAGGCAGCAAGTTAACGGGCCACACAACGCTCCCTTTGCACAACGTCTCGATCTAGGCTGGGTGGTGATAGGGGAGGTGTGCCTAGGTAATGTGCATAAGCCAACGGTTGACACATTCAAGACACATGTGCTAGACAGCGGTCGCCATTCCATATTTCAGCCCTGTGCAAGTTTCATGCAGGTCAAAGAAACACAGCCAAGCTTCAGCAAGTCTAACAAAAATGCCAGAGATGATGCTAGGACACACAGTGTTTAACCAATCTGAACATGTTTGTTTTAGTTTTTAAGTTGAATGATGATTTTCTAGACGTCATGAACTCAGAATACTCTATCTTTTTAATTTATCTTGGAATAATGAGGAAACAAGTCCTGTCTGTCCATGGAATGGGTTGTAGTAGAGAGTCGTTCAATTACTTTTGAGCATCGGGTAAAAAAACTACATGAAATAAAATAAAAATCACTGTGGGAAAAATGTGCACACCTTATCTGTTCAATTACAATCAGAACAATAGAAAACTGACTTTGAGATCTTGATTATGTTAATTTGATTGATCTATTACTAAACAGCATCATGAAACTGATCCAAGTCAGTGTTGGGGTCAGTCCAGTCGAAAAGTCACACCAAAAGTTTCATCGCCTTAAAGATGTTATTCATGACTTTTATAGTGGTAGCTGAATGGATGTTTAAATCAGTTTTTAATCTGCTGCAGCAGTTTGTAGATCGGGAGAAGACTTAGAGTTCCTGAATGAAGGAATAAATAAAGACTAAAAACAAAAAAACAAAAATACTTGAACCTCGAAAGTGCATCCAAGATCCAAGACCAAAAATATTAAATTGTAGCATTTTACATCTTCCTCAAAACATGTTGGCCGATTGACATGACACCCGTGAATTCACACTGTGATGACTGCTTATGTAATCATGCTGGAGTCAGTCAGATGATTTCCATAGAGAGGCACTTTGCATCAGCAGCACCATGCTCCAGTGCTCTGGGAGAGTTTATAGTCCTGAGAGTTGAACACTGGATGACTGACAGCTGTCCTTCATCACAACAGAAGCCACAGAAATCCTCCTCATCAAAAACATGACTTTGATCTGCGTCCTCATCTGGACTCTCCTCTGCTGCTGCTTCACAGGTAAAGTCCAGAGAATCAAACTCCTCTCCTCTATCAACATCTGTCCCTCTGAAATGAAGCCCACAAAACCATGAAGCTGCTTTATGTTTTTGTCTCTGTGTCCTCAGAGTCCAGAGGACAATACACAGTGACTCAGCCTGGAGCAGTGAGCTCTGCTGTGGGAGGATCTGTGAGCATCAAGTGTAGGACCAGTCAGAATGTTTATAACAACAACCATTTAGCCTGGTACCAACAGAAAGATGGAGGAGTTCCTAAACTGCTCATTTATGGTGCTAGCACTCGAGTATCAGGGATTCCAGCTCGTTTTACAGGCAGTGGATCAAACTCTGACTTCACTCTGACCATCAGTGGAGTCCAGGCTGAAGATGCAGCAGTTTATTACTGTCAGAGTTTTCACTATCCTAACAGTCAGTATGTGTTCACACAGTGAAAAACAGTCGTACAAAAACCTCCCTCAGTCAGACTGAACAGAAACTGAAGTGACTGCTGCAGCTGGAAGATACTGCAGAGACTGATACAGTTCACTGAGGACACACACACACACACACACACACCTATACGGGTTTCTATGTATTGTAAGGACACTTTTTCCAAACCAGCCCAGGTGGTGGTCTATGGGGACACCACTTTCCGCTTGTCCCTGAGAGATGCTGAATACGTCAAAAAATCTGTTTTGAGCCACAGAGCACAGATCTCACTTCAAAGTTCTTATACACGCAACACAACTAGAGATATAAGAACCTGTTTTTTTGCAACCTTATCAGGACATAGATAATTAGGTGAGAAGCCCCGCCTATGAAAATATTAGACATTTTAACACCCAACACACAAACACACACACACACACACACACACACACACACACACTGAAAATGTCATTGTTGCTAAAGGAAAAAAAAGTTGGAAATATATCATTTTTTTAACAAATCATTTGTGACCTTTGACTTCTGCTTCATACAAGCTCAAATAAATCTCAATTTCTAAATATCGATCATTATCAAAAATCATATTTCTTTAAGAAAAAAATCTAACAAATGAACTCAGCAAAAGTCAGTGAGTCATAATTATCTGCACAATTTAGCAAATACTTCAAATAGAAACTTTAAGTCCAAATCAGTCAAATGATCAAATTTCCATCTTTTCTTTCTCTGGTTTTTAGATTTTCTCTTTTTTGCTCTTCAACACTGCCATGGTCCAAAGACCTGTTGACTTCCTATTCATGTTTTTGATTATTAATATGATTCGTTTCATTTATTTTCTGTTTTCCAGTCGCATTTCTTCGTCCCTCTGTTCCTTATGTTCTGTCAACCCGTGTCTCAGAGCTATTCTCTGGTTCCCTGTTTTATTTGGATTCTGCGTTCTGTGTGAGTGTATTCGTCATGTCTGATGAGGTTCAGCTGTGTCTGCCTTCTGTGGTGTATTCCCTCGTTACCCTCTGTGTATATTAGTATGTGTTCTAATAATAGCACTGACACATGTTCACATTCCTCAAATTGAGTTATTAATATTTAAACAGGTTATAGTCAAAGGTCAGCTGCCAATCTCAGAGTTAACCAACTCTGACTTTAAACTTAGGAGTTAAAACTGCTTTGTTCCTGAAAGCAGTTGAACAAATTGAGTTGAGATGGAATCTTGAGCTCTCAGTTTGAGAACAGATGAAGGTGAATTTATTGAACCATTTACCTCGACTTAAGCACATACCTGTGTACTGAACAGCCCTCGTCAGTGGATCCCAACACCAGTATTTGACAGTAACAGGTGAGCCTCAACTTTAATTTGTAAAGAGACAAGACACCATGAGAACTGACATTACAATACTTTTATTTTACAAAAGTCAGCGTCTTTCAGTTCAAAGTTTGTTAGGCAGCTATTGCACATTTAAAACAACAACACAAAGCTTAAACATGACTGCACAACAACCTTTCAAAAGAACATTTCTAGATGAATTGTTATTTTCCTTCCAATACTTGAAGCATTTTCTGAGCATCACTTTTTGGTGCATGGCTTGTTGCATGCATACCCCACCTGTCTTAACGGGACTATAAATGCAACTATATACAGTCACATTTGTAAAAACAAAAAACTTTTATACTAAACACTTTTAAAATGTACAATTTTGAAGAAGCCCAGGAGCAATCCCATTTCAGAACACTTAGAATAAGACAACTTCCTCCCAAAAGGCCACAGGTTTTAACCACAGCTTTCCAGCATCAGTTCATGTAAATGCAGCTACAGCTTTCCAAATCCCAGGAATGCTTTTAATGCAGTGTTCATAAGATCTTTAAATTGATCCTCGTATGCAAACACGTCTCGGAAAGATACAGGGATAAGCTGCACATCGATGCGTATCCCCGACTCCTGATCATAAAAGTCTATGTTGCAGGACCCCAGTGGTGGAAGTAAGTCAGCCCCAGTTATAAAGACCAGCAGCTCTTCAAACGTGTGGTCACCTCTTGCTCTGTTAAAATACATACAACTAGTAAATAAACCGTAATGTGTAGGTTCATGAATAAAGATTTATAATCAGTTACACTGTTATGTAGAGCGGTTGCATTAATGACAATTTAGGAGTCAAAAACAGGTTGTTAGGCAAAACTAATACTGCGAAGCATCGTATAATGAAAAAGCAAAGCAATCCTGCCCTCCTAAGACACAGGACATTAATTTTTGTCCTCCGAGTCGGAGACCTGTATGTCAAGGACCCTTGACAGGTATTCATATACCTAAATGCCAAGAGAAAGAAAATATGTGTGTCGTCGTTAGGATAGGGATTTATGTTGGTGTGAGAGACTGTAGCCTACAAGTTCATATTGTTCAATGACAGTTATGACATGTTGTGTTTTCAGGTGATTTTACAGAAAAAAACACACCAAAATAACGTACTGAATACTTTTAACAAAAAAAACTCTGTATATTAAATGACTTCTTAAAATACCTACCCCAACACTGATCACGAGAATAGACTCATTTTTATACAGCGCTTTTCTGCTCCACCTGCACAGTCAGTGTTTTATACAACAAACTGCAACATGCTGAAACATTTCATTACACAGCATGCAATGAATTTGCATATATGTAATGTCTTTAATATCCTGCTTAGTAATGGCAGTGTCTCTCAATTCCCCTTCGCACTTACTCTTTAACATAAACTTTGCTTTACTTCATGTATTGAAAGTGACTTAATTCTACTGACTCATATTGACTACAGATAGCACACTGGTTTCCAATTAGAACCCTGGAAATCATTATTTAGAGTTTAATATTGACATCACCACAAAAGTAAGACAAAGACTCGGTTCTTATTTAATATAGATATTTTTTTATTCTTTAAAACTTTAAACAAACTTTAAATTTTAAACAAAGCAATGAAAAATGAGAGAAGAAATTGGAAAAAAAAAAAAGGAGTGTGAAAGTAAGACCAGCATGAAAGTCACAGTTAGTCAGGTCAGGACTGGGAACACTGGTCTCTCATCAGTGGCTCTGAGACGAGAGTCTGGGAGCCCTGGGTGGCCTCACAGGTCACAGAGCCCACCTTCATCCAGTGGTCTGCAGGGAGCCTCAGGGTGCTGCTCCAGCTGTAGAGGCCGTCGTTCTCCTGCACCACGGGGCTCCTGCTCTCCTCCCAGCTGATGCTGCCACTGCCATCCACCTTCCAGGACAGACTCCAGTCTGAGGGGAAGCCCCTTGTTGGCCAGACACATGAGCGTGGCCTTCCCCTGTTTCAGCTCCTCACTGGAGGGGACCCAGCACCTTCAGGGCGGGGCGGGCATCACCTAGGAAACACCAATCAGCTTAGAGGACAGGAACCACAATTTGATTTTCTCCGTTAAGAAGTTTCTGTCAGGTGTTTTTTCTGCTCCACCAGTCATTCACTCACACATTGTTTCACTTCCCTTTAAGAAACCTCTCATGCATATCAGCACAGAGAGAATCATCACACAGTTTGAGCTGAAATATGTTCAAACTACACTGGAAATAAAAAAACAAACAAAACAAAGATGTGTCAAACAATTTTAAAAGATGTTAAGCTTCCACATCATTAGTTCTTCATAATAAACAGCTTGTTTCTGGATAAGAAACTCAATACCACTACTTACCTCATGTGGTTTTTTTTTTATTGCTTACACTGGTTTTAAAATGATATGATACAATAAGAACACCAGAGATCTTTATCTTCACTCTGTGCAGTTGAACTTTTTCATTGGAAATTGTCCTGAGTGTCTGAATATTCATTTCCAAAGCGACTTTGTTTCTTAGGACAAAAATTTATGATAAAATAATTATTCAGTTACACAAAAAGTTTCCTAGCCTTTCATATTAAATGAAATTAAAGAAAAGAGAAGAAAATTACATTAAAAAAAAAAAAAGCTCTACGGCTGACTTACTTCCAAATTCCAGTCTGGGTCCTCCACCGAACGTGTACCACAGTGAATCAAACTCAGTGAGCCACCGTACAAAAACCTCTTACTGTATAGAGACACGGCTCTCTGACTCTGTCAGACTGGAGTAAAAGTAAAAGCTCTCGAGACTTAACCAGATGTATGTAGATGTAATATATCTTCAAGTCCACTCTGATGTTCATATTGTGGTTTAATATTCTTTTAACATGTATTCTGAATCTAACCTTTGTTCTTCAATGAAAATGTATGTAAAAACTATTTTCCTGAGGGTTTCTTCTGGCACACTGAACAGAAAAGTTAAGATAACCACAAGAAGATGTTGCTAAAGTAAATGAGGTTAAGTTCGACTTACGTCAAATCCAGTCTGGTTCCTCCACCAAAAGTCCACCACAGTGATACAAACTCATTGAGGCGCCGTACAAAAACCTCTGACTGTAGAGAGACACGGCTCTCTGACTCTTTAGACTGATACTAAACCTACAAGCCCTCAAAATACAACTTTACCATCAGAACTAGAAATAATAATTAATAATATGAAACATCCCACAATTTCATTGGAAATTGTCCTGAGTGTCTGAATATTCATTTCCAAAGCTGACTTTGTTTCTTAGGACAAAATTTATGAATAAAATAATTATTCAGTTACACAAAACGTTTTCCTAGCTTTCATATTAAATGAAATTAAAGAAAAGAGAAGAAAATTACATTAAACAAAAAAGCTCTAAGGCTGACTTACTTCCAAATTCCAGTCTGGTTCCTCCACCGAACGTGTACCACAGTGATACAAACTCATTGAGCCACCGTACAAAAACCTCTGACTGTAGAGAGACACGGCTCTCTGACTCTGTCAGACTGGATTAAAAGTAAAAGCTCTCGAGACTTAACCAGATGTATGTATATGTAATATATCTTCAAGTCCACTCTGATGTTTCATATTGTGTTTAATATTCATTTTAACATTTATTCTGAAGCTAACTTTGTTTCTTCATGAAAATGTATGT
>NW_024386958.1:0-11170 GCF_900408965.1 Simochromis diagramma
CCTATGCATCATACCTGGATACAAGCGCCTTCAACTCGTTCCAGTAGTCTGCGTGAGACCTGCTCCCTTTTGTGTCCTGTTCGACCGAGCCCACCGTCCAAGGTGCCGGAAACTGTCTCCCGGTTTGCAGCTCGTATGGTGTAAAACCTGTGGATTGATTAACAGAACATCTTATGGTCATCAAAGCAACCGGCAGGGCTGCGACCCAATTTAGCCCTGTTTGCGCGCAGATTTTTGCCAATTTGTTTTTCAAATTTAGGTTCATTCTTTCTACTTTCCCCTGAGACTGAGGATGATAGACTGTCCCAAATTTGTGCTGGACGCCCAACATTTTTTCGACTTTTGCCAAATCTTGATTTTTAAAATGGGTTCCATTGTCTGATCTAATTCTTTTGGGGAACCCATGACGGGGAATGTAATGATTGATTAAACACTTAATGACAGTCTTAGCATCCTCCTTTTTTGTAGCCCACGCCTCTGGCCAGCCGGTCAGAGCATCTACACACACTAACAAATATCTTACACCGCCAGGCCCGGAATCAATCATATCAGTGAAATCAATAACAATCTCCTCTCCCGGCCTCTCAGGGAGGCGAAACTTACCCACATCCGGTTTGACCGCTGGCTTGGGATTGTGTGCCCCACAGATTAAGCACATCCTGGCCTTTTCCCTTATCATTCCTCGCAGCTCAGGATGCCACCAATGGCACAAGTTTCTCTCCATCTGGGCTATCCCCACGTGGGCGAGTCCATGGGCCTCTGTTTTGCCATTTTGGCTGTCAGCACGGGGCGCCCGTCTGGCCCCCTCCACAAATTTCCGTCCTGCCAGGCTCCTTTGTTTTTCCACACCCCCTTTTCCTCTGGGGATGCCTCCTCCTGAGCCTGTTTAACTTCCTCGGTCAGGTCCATAGATATCTCCTCTTCTGGAGTTACCTGTATCATTTGTCTCCGTCCTTTGTAGCCTGCAGCCTCCTTTGCGGCTTCGTCTGCTCTCTGGTTTCCTTTTTCCACCATGCTGGTTCCTTGCGAGTGAGCTTTGCATTTTATGATACTCACCTCCTCTGGGTCAGCCAAGGCCTTTTCCAGTTCCTCCATTTCATGTTTGTGGCAAATAGGTGCATTGGTTGCCGTTCTGAATCCTGCTCTTTTCCACTGAGGCAGCTCCACATGCGCTGCTCCAAATGCATATGCTGAGTCGGTGTAGATGTTCACTCTCCTATTCTTAGCTAATCTCCAAGCTCGAGCTAGGGCTATCACTTCAGCTCTCTGGGCCGACTGCTTTCCCTCAATCCTTCCTGACTCTTTGACCTGATAGTCTCCTTCAACTCTGCAGACCACCGCATACCCTGCTTTCAATCCTTCTTCGTCTCTGTGGCAACATCCATCAGTAAACCAGTCCTCAGCTCCCGGTATGGGTTCGGCCTTCAGGTCCTCTCTAATCTTTTCCTCAATCTGTGCTCTTTTGACGCAGTCATGTGGTCCCCCTGTTCCCATTAAATCTGCCATGTTAATTCCTTCATGTGTGAATGTCAAATTTGGGGCCTCTAGGACTTTGCTCAGTCTCTGTTGTAAAAAAAAAAAGGTAAATGGCCTGTATTTATATAGCGCTTTACTAGTCCCTAAGGACCCCAAAGCGCTTTACATATCCAGTCATCCACCCATTCACACACACATTCACACACTGGTGATGGCAAGCTACATTGTAGCCACAGCCACCCTGGGGCGCACTGTTGTGCCCGTGGTGACATACAAAATGCTTGTGAGTTCACGTATGCCACTATACTATGCCTGGAGAAAGTGCAAAGCCTTGTGGCAAACGTGTGTATCTGAGTTGTTGACCTCTGTATGTGAATGAAAAAATGTCTCTGAGTGACTCATGCAGAGGAAGACAAAAGAATGCATTTGCCAGGTCAATACACGTGAACCACTTTTGGTCACACGTGATAGCTGATAAAGCTGTGTACGGGTTTGGTACAGGTGCAGTGGTAGAGAGCAATATTTCATTAATGGCTCTCAAATCATGTGCCATGCGGTACTTTCCTGTTCCATGTTTCTCCACTGGTAGAATTGGTGTGTTCCACAGTGAGTGAGATGGCTCTAACACCCCGACCCTTAACAGGCCTTCAATTGTTTCTGTTATTCCTTCCTCTGCTTCAGGTTTGTGTCTATACTGTGGTCTGTTAATTGGTGTGTGTGACTTAAGCTGGAACAGGACAGGAGGACACTTAGCTAGGCCAACGTCCGTGGGCCCTTTTGACCATAGACTGTCAGGGAGATCTGACAATCTAGGAACTGCATCAGGATGGTCTACTCTCTCTCACCATGTGTTTTTGAAATTTCTTTATGTTCCAAGATCACTGTATCGTCACAGAAACAATTTATGCAATAGGTTTTACGATTTGGTGCATAAGACAAGTTGGGAATTTGGGTGCTTTGCCACCCTGTGTAGTCCAGCGCCCGCCTGACCATTGGACCCAGATCACCTGCACCACGACCCTGGTGGACCGCCAATGTAATGTGAGGGGCCGAATTTTCTCATTTAAGATTAGTTAGTAAATAACAATTAGTTAATGTTGTTCATGAGACTAAAGTCATCTCACTGTGGCAATGTAAATATAATATGGCCAATATTATAGTATTGTCAGATTTTTATGATATATATATGTTGTGTTTGTGGATATATGACTGACTTTAATTATTAAACATTCGCACATAAATAAGTGACGTCTTATTCAGTACTTTTGACAGTTCACTCTTCAGCCGCTCCATCTTATTAGGGAAATGCCATATACATAATGTAAATTTCAAAACTCAACCCCATAATTTAATTTGTTTTTGATTGAAATTGAATATTACTTAAACTCTCTTAAATTAACTTCCAATAAAAAAGGTTTATCATTGATTGAAATTCATTCAGAAATGTTTAACGAATGACCTGTCACAACTGTCTGTCACATTCCCCCCCTTTTTTTCTTTTTTTCTCCTTTATTTATTTATCCTTCTTATTTCATTGTACTGTATATTGTTACTCTTATTTGCCTTGTATGTCTACTGTACAAACTGAACTGGAATGACTGACTGTTCGCTTTATGATTTCAATAAAGTTTGGAAAAAAGAAACAACCTCTTCGGCCGCTCCTTTCTGCCATATTTTGCGGCACAATTCTCCACACCCACCGCCGCGCTATGAATTGTGGGATATATGGGACCACGAAGCGTGCACCGGACCACGCTTGATATTTGGGGAAATCGACCGCGTGCAGTCTCTTAATTGGGACACAGCCATTGGCTGTATCCCAATTCAGGGTCTGCAGCCTTGAAGGCCGCATTTTAAGGCCGATTACATCACAGCGACGCGACAAAGGTTGTCCCAATTCGAAGGCTGATCGAAATGCGGCCCTCAAATGCGTCCTTCATTTCCCTGAATTTTAAGGACGTGGCGGTGTAGACTTCATGGCCCAACGTATCGCAGAATGCATAGCGCGGCGGTGGGTGTGGATAATTTTGCCGAAAAAAAACGGCAGATGAGGGGCGCCCGAAGAGTAAACTTTAAGTAAGTACTGAATAGTATGTCACTTATTTATGTGCAAATGTTTAATAACGAAGAACATTAAAACATTACTGATGGCCACATGTCGGCAAAGTTATGTGACATTAGTGACGTTTGTACTACCGTATTTTCACGACCATAAGGCGCACTTAAAAGTCTTAGATTTTCTTCAAAAAGTACGGCGCGCCCTATAGCGCAGTGCGCCCTGTGTGTTGTAAGGAGGACATAGTAGAGAACACCATGAGAACGCTAAAGGGTGAAGTGTGGGTGTTACATCCCCCAGGAGGATGTCTCTTCTCCCTATTAACCCTTTGTTTTGTCCAGGCTCCACCTCCTCTGTCCTGATTGGATGTTGCGCAGAGTCCGGCTAATTGGTAATCAGCAGAGCACTACTTAAGGCCTGTGGAGCTGTGCTTCTGTGCCCTCTGGCCATTTTGGTTGCCATACTTGTACAGGCTTGCATGCCTTTGTATTTTGTGTGAGCATTGTTGTTTTATGTTCAGACTGCTTGTAGGGGAGAGCTGCCTTTTGTTTTGACACCCTGTTTTCTCCTGTTTATTTGTTGTTAGGTAGGTTATGGTTATAGGTTGTATATTTTGTTTCTTTGGAGTTAGGTAAGTTTTTTTTATTTCTACGTCAGGGATGTTTTGTTTGTTATGTTGGCCTTGGCTCTCCCTGACGTTACACCTCGGTCTGAACCCCATCACCAGTATTAAATAAACCTTTTAAAATTACCATCTTGGCTCCTCCTTCTCTATCCACCTTTATGTTCGTCCCTTCAACCCCCTAGACTAGCCAGGGGACGTAACATAAATTGGGGGCTCGTCCGGGATAAAATCCTGTTTAATCCATTTTTAGATGGTGAAGGTTTGGAGTTGTTTGTTTCTGCTGGTGTATTTGGCAGAGGTAGTTAGTATGGCAACTGGTGTTTTCACTTTGAGTGCATTTTTGAGTAATCCTTCTTGGGAGGAGCTAAATGTGTGTAGAAAACATGATTTGTTTGCTATAGCAGCACACTTTGAGTTAAATGTATCAAGGCAAATGGTGAAAGAGGACTTGAAAACTGCTGTTTCAAACAAACTTGTGGAAGAAGGCCTGCTTCCTGTTTCTAAATCACCTTGTTTGCCAGTTCCTCTTGACAGGACCCCTAATGAAGGAGTGAAGCCTGCTGTGTTAAAGGAAGAAGGGCAAAACCCTGCTGCTGGGGAGCAACAAACGGTGGAAAATGGCTCTAATGGCTCACCTTCTTTTGCTACTCCATCTTCTCCTCGTTCAAGACAAGAAGTATTACTCAAGGTACGTTTGGCTAAATTACAATTTGAGGCTCAGGATAAAGCCCAAGCTCGTCAGGCAGAGTTGGAACTTCGCAGGTTGGAGTTGGAAACAGAGACAGAAAATGTGTTAAAGCTGAAAAGGTTGGAGCTGGAGTTGCAGATTGAAAGGGAGGTCAGACTGCGTAAGTTGGAGTTACAGGCACAGACTTCAAGAAGTACTACTACTCAACCTAGTTCTGCAAATTCATCTGTTGATGAAACAACCTTCTCCCATGTAAACCCAGGTGGTTTCAATGTGAGTAAAAACATTGTGTTGGTACCTCCATTTCGTGAATCAGAAGTTGATACATATTTCAATGTGTTTGAACGTGTTGCGGCGTCATTGCACTGGCCGAGAGAAGTTTGGCCATTGCTTCTTCAGTGCAAATTGGTAGGCAAAGCACAAGAAGTCTGTTCTGCTCTGTCTTTGGAAGAAAGTTTGAAATATGATGTAGTGAAGTCTGCTATCCTTGCTGCTTATGAACTTGTTCCCGAAGCGTATAGGCAACGCTTTCGCAATCACAAAAGAATAGCAAATCAGACTTTTGTAGAGTTTGCTCGTGAAAAAGCTACTCTTTTTGATAGATGGATAACAGCAAGTAAAGTTCCAGACTACAACTCTTTACGTGAACTGATACTTCTGGAAGAGTTCAAAAATGGCCTGCCAGAACGCATTGTTGTACACCTTAATGAACAGAAGGTTTCCACTTTGAAAGAAGCAGCTGTGATAGCTGATGAATTTGTGCTGACTCATAAAACTGTTTTTGTGCAGAAACGTGAAGTTACCACCAGAGAACCTCCCCCACGAAAGGGTCCTTCAAGCCCACGATGGACTTTTGCTTCAAGGACTGAAAGGGAATGTTTCTATTGTCATAAACTTGGTCATGTTATTGTTGAATGTCCCGCTTTGAAGCGCAAGAACCAGTCACCAAAAGGAGTAGGTTTAATTAAAACCATTCGTGCTGAGAGAGGGGACCAAAGTGAAGGAGTTGATCCCTGCTTCAAACCCTTTCTCTTAGATGGCACTGTGTCATTGACTGGGAAGCCTGAGGATGAAAAACCCATTCAAACACTCAGAGATACGGGAGGGTCACGATCTGTGATTTTATCTGATGTATTACCCTTGAGTGACCATTCCTCTTGTCATGGTAGCATTCTGATTCAAGGAGTTGAAATGGGCTATGTTGAAGCTCCTTTGCATTATGTACACATCAAATCAAAGTTGGTTAATGGCATCTTCTCTGTGGCAGTACGCCCCTCACTTCCCATAAAAGGGGTGCAGTTTATTTTGGGAAATGATATTGCTGGTGGAAAAGTGCAACCTGTTCCCGAAGTAACAAATGATCCAGAATCAAACTTGAAGAGCAACGACCTAGCAACATGTTTTCCATCTGTTTTTCCTGCTTGTGTTCTCACCAGGGCTCAAGCAAGACATAAAGCTGCAGAAATTGATTTGTCAGACTCTTCGTTGGCTCAGGCTCTGGCTACAGATGATTTGCAAACCCTGATTGATCTTAAAAGTGGTTCAAAGGATACTACTGAGAAGTGGAAGGATCTCCATCTCCCACAGTTAGACTTGCCAGTCACACGTGAAAGCCTTGTTGCTGCTCAGAATTCTGATCCCTCATTGACTAAATGCTTTACTTCTCTTTCTGAAACAGGAAATAAAAAGGCTTCTTATTTCTTGGAAGATGGGGTCTTGATGCGCAAGTGGACTGCCCACCCAAGTCTAACAGCGGACGTAGAGGGAAGCTGTTCTGATGACTGTGACTGGAGCACTACTTATCAGATTGTTGTGCCTCTTGAGTATCGTCACTATGTAGTCTCCCTTGCACATGAGCACCCCCTGTCTGGTAATTTGGGAGTTACAAAAACGTACAACAAGATACTCAACCATTTCTTTTGGCCAGGATTGAAGGCTGATGTAGTTGAGTTTTGCCGCACTTGTAAAACATGTCAGATTGCAGGAAAGCCAAACCAGACAGTTCCTATAGCTCCTCTTCATCCTATACCAGTACTTGGTGAACCTTTTGAACGTGTCATTGTGTACTGTGTTGGTCCATTGCCCAAGACAAAGAATGGTAATCAGTTTTTAATGACTGCAATGTGTACTTCGACTCGTTTTCCAGAAGCTGTCCCACTCAGGAGAATAACTGCACCTTTGGTGATTAAAGTTTTGACAAAGTTCTTCACTACTTTTGGTTTACCTTTTGGTTTACCAAAAGTAGTCCAGACAGACCAAGGAACTAACTTTCTGTCTAAACTTTTCAAGCAGGTCATGCAGACTCTGGGGATTAAGCATGTTGTGTCAAGTGCATACCATCCTGAGTCTCAAGGAGCATTAGAGCGCTGGCATCAGACACTCAAGGCAACGTTGCAGAAATACTGCTTGGATACTGGAAAAGAGTGGGATGAGGGAGTACCCCTGATGGTGTTTGCCATGCGTGAAGCTAAGCAAGAGTCCCTTGGGTTTAGCCCAAATGAACTAGTGTTTGGTCATTCTGTTCGGGGACCTTTGAAGTTGTTGAAAGAACAGTTCTTGTCAACAGATCATGTTGTGAAAACTAATGTTCTGGATTATGTTTCACAGTTCAGAGAGCGCCTCCATAAGGCCAGGTTGGCAGCTGCAGAAGCCCTCTCCTCTGCTCAGGGGAAGATGAAGAGTTGGTATGATAAGAAAGCCATTCCTCGATCTTTCAATCCAGGTGACAAGGTTTTGGTTCTTCTACCAACTGCTAGCTCTGCATTGTCTTCCCGCTTCTGTGGACCATATCAGGTGGATAAGAAAGTAAATGACACTGACTATGTGATTAAAACACCAGATAGGAAGCGTAAAACACGCTTGTGCCATCTCAATATGCTCAAATCCTTTCATTCTAGAGCTGACTCTTTCTGTGGCACCGCAGATAAGCCTGTGGCATCTCCGTCAGAGCAAATCTCATCTCCAGAAACTCTCTTGTTGAACTCTTCCTCAGGATTGAGGTCAAGTTTAGATGAAGACGGGCTCAAACTTTGTGATGCCAGCTACCAGAATGCCAGAATGCTTAATTCTGAGGTACTGTCCCAGTTGTCTATATATCTGTCTCACTTGACCCGTGAGCAACAGTTGGACATTGAAAGGCTCGTCAACATTCATTTAACACTCTTTGGGGACATGCCTTCCCGTACTACTGTAATAGAGCACGACATTGATGTTGGGAATGCAGTGCCTATTAAGCAGCATGCTTACCGTGTGAATATGGCAAAAGGGGAAATGATGAACACAGAAGTAGACTACCTTCTGAAGCATGGATTGGCTATCCCAAGCTATAGTCCATGGAGTTCTCCGTGCCTGGTTACGCCAAAATCAGATGGAACACCTCGCTTTTGCACAGATTTCCGCAAGGTAAATGCAGTAACAGTACCTGATTCCTTCCCACTGCCCCGTATTGAGGACTGTATTGACAGCGTCGGATCTGCTGCTTATGTGAGTAAGCTTGACCTTCTTAAAGGTTATTGGCAAGTACCTCTGACAGAAAGAGCATCAGAAATCTCAGCTTTCGTAACACCTGATCACTTTTTACAATATACAGTCATGGCATTTGGAATAAGAAATGCTCCTGCTACCTTTCAGAGGTTAATGTCAACTGTATTATCTGGTGTGGCGAACTGTAATGTTTATCATGATGATGGGGTCATCTATTCTTCCAACTGGTCAGAGCATGTGGACACTTTAACCACTGTGTTCAAGCATTTAGCTGATGCTTCCTTGACCCTCAACTTGGCTAAATGCGAGTTTGGTAAGGCTACAGTGACCTACCTTGGAAAGGAAGTTGGGCAGGGCAAGGTTCGCCCTATCAGTGCAAAGGTTAATGCCATCCTCAACTTTCCTGTGCCAACAACACGCCGTGAGCTGCGCAGATTTCTGTGGATGGTTGGTTACTACAGGTGTTTCTGTAGGAATTTTTCTGAAGTCGTAACACCACTGACAAACCTGTGCAGCCCGAAGACTTTTCTAAACCTTTCAAGCTTGAAGTGGATGCCAGTGAGGTGGGGGCTGGAGCTGTTCTTCTTCAGGATGATGGACAAGGAGTGAGTCATCCTGTCCGCTTCTTTGGCAAGAAGTTCGATACTCATCAAAGGCGGTACTCGACAATTGAAAAGGAGACTCTGGCCATGCTTCTGGCTCTTCAGCATTTTGACGTGTATGTGGGATCTACTTCCCAACCTGTAGAGGTCTTCACTGATCACAATCCTCTCGTGTTCCTCTCTCGTATGTATAACAACAATCAACGATTGATGAGGTGGGCTTTAATTTCACAAAACTACAACATTGAAATAAAGCATGTGAGAGGATGTGAAAATATTGTGGCCGATGCCCTCTCAAGAATGTGATGGTGTAAGGTTAACAACCTTATATGTTTGTTTTTCTGGGTGGGGGTGTTACATCCCCCAGGAGGATGTCTCTTCTCCCTATGAGTGTGGACGCTTCATCTCTTTGCTCTTTAATGCTTTGCTTCTTTTATTGATTTTATTGATTTTTATGCTGATTTTTTCCCTTTTTTCCTTATGAGCTTACCTGCGATAGCTTCTGGACACTCATAGATCATTAGGACTAAAGTGTTCTTAACAGAAACAGCAACATTTTTATAGTTACCTTATCCTCAGCGCTCCGTGTGTCTGTGGCCTAGACACAGCTGAAGCCTGATTACAGCGTCTGGGCACCGAGCAGCCTCAATAGCCTGGAAAGGGGCTAACCGCTAGGCTAACTAGCAACAAGATGCCTTCCCTCTCCACAGATGACTACCACAGCCTCCTGCAGAAGATTGCAGTACTGGAGACAAAAATTCATCGCTTAGAAGTAAACATGGAGGTAAATGGACTGTGTGGAAATGAAACAACCTTGCCTTTGATTCAAAACAATGGCGATGAGCAAGCTAGTACACAGCTAAGGAGCACAGATAACATGACCAAGAAAGTAGACTCTGTGCATTATTATAAATCCTCAAGTGATAATCCCCCCTTGGACTGTCTTGGTGCAAAACCAAGACATAAATCATGTCTCCTGGAAGGGGGAGGACGTACCACAGGCAGGGCACAGCGAGCTGAAATCTCTGAAACCGACTGGCTTTCACTTCCTACGAGACAGAGAAGCTCTTCTACCCCTGTATACGGGAGGAAACAGGACTGGACAACCGTGAATAGGAAGAATAACAACAAACCTCCAAAACAACTGAATGTGAAACTGCAGAACAGATTTGCTCCACTATCAAAGGACCCTGGATCTATATCGGACAACCATCCATCTAAAAGCAGCGAAGTAAGGTCTGAAAATCTGTTGAATAGCAAAAGACCACAGGGAAAGCTAAAGGCTAGGCCTGAAACTCTGATTGTGGGTGACTCTGCCGTAAAGGATGTACAAAGGATGTGCGGTAAGAACACTAAAGTCCTCTGCTTTCCTAAGGATATGGTCAACAACCTGAAGGAGAGAATTCTTCAAATTGCAGATGAATATCCAACTGTGACAAACATTGTTCTGCATACAGGGTCAAACGATGTGTCCAAACAACAGTCGGAGGTTCTGAAACGGGACTTTACTGGATTATTAAATACTGTAAACTCTCTGAATGCAGCTGTATTCATCAGTGGACCTGTACCGCCGGTCAGAGGAGGAGACGAGAGATTCAGCAGGTTGTTTACACTGAATAAATGGCTTATATCAGCATGTGCTGACCACTCAGTGCATTTTATCGACAACTTTAATATTTTTTGGGAACGCAGGCATCTGTTCAAAGCAAATGGATTTAATTTTAAAAGTCAGGGGTGAAACTGTTCACCTCCAACTTGTTTTATTCCATACGTCATCCATCTGTGCTTGGTGCCAAGGCTGAGATAAACGAGGAGTTATCTCATAAAGAGGAACAAACAGTACTCCAAGAACAGACAAAGCCCAGCAGAAACCTTGAGGAGGAGCTCCATTTGCCCCCACCCGGGAAGAGCCTCAGAAAGGAGAGACATCTAAGGCATCTGAGGAAGAGCCTCAGAAAGGAAAGACATCTAAGGCAAGAAGAGGGGTCCCTATTTGCCTCCAACTCTCTCAACAACACCAACAACCAGGACAAGGGACCACAACCTTCCCCAGTCCCCCAAACCCCTGACAGGCCATCACCCTCCTCCCCCTCCCTTTCTCCCTCCTCCCCACACCTGAAATTCACTGAGGAGATGATGGAGCGGGTCAATGCTGGGCTCAGATCTACCCCCCGTCCCAATCCCTTTTGTGTCGAACCCCCCTTTTTTTGGGGGCCCGCTCTGGTGGGGGGTTATGGGGG
>NW_024386959.1:0-26720 GCF_900408965.1 Simochromis diagramma
CATTCCAGAACTGCCTCCAGCGAAACCTCCCTAAAGGAAAGGCCCGGGTGGTGTTCACAGAGAGACAGTTGAATATTCTTGTCCATCACTTTAATGCGAAACATTACTATGAGCCAAGGGAGATTAAACAGCTGGCAGAGATGACAGGACTGACCTACAAACAGGTGAGTGTTTTTCAACTTACTACAACATAAGAAATTGAACTTTGGGTCCATTGTACTGACTAAATGTTTTCTGTTTTCTTCTATCTTTAGGTAAAAACTTGGTTTCAAAACAAACGGAGTAAGGTTAGGAGAGTTCACATTCTCAGTATGTGAATCAGGATGTCCCACTTCATGTAAGTATCTCCTATTATTGAACAGAATTGTTTTCTGATTCTGTTTCTGAATTGACTGTATTTAAAAAAGTGTAATGCAATAATTTAAAACAACTATTCTCGTTTAACTGACAGTCCCCTTGTCCCCTTCAGTTTCAGGGAGAGAGACAGCCCCCGTTCAGGGAGCGGTACAACCCAGCACCAGGTAAATTCAATGAGAATGGGTGCAAATAATCAGGCCCACATTCTCATGCTGTGGGCAATTCTGCGGCTGGACCTCAATGGACCCTCCCCGACTCCCCTCAGATGTTTGGCTGGTCAATGCCACCAGGCAATGGGCATCATGAATACGACACAGCTGTTCAAAACCCAGCAAAAATGTCCAATATGATTCGAAGCAATGGGAAGAGCTGTGAGTACTCAGACTGTTCTCATTGAACACAACATGGATAAGATCTTGGAGAAGCTCACGGCTCTTCAACAAGAAATTGACAGACCTGGTGACGAGTGACAGACATTTAGACTGTCTGTGAAATTGGAGGCACCAAACCCAAACATCGTCTCTCCCCTGCATACCGATGTCCCTGGAAAGCCCATCAAGACCTTTTTTTTACTGTTACTGTTTTAGAGTTCCTTTTTTTCCTCTTGTCCCTGATGTACGAATTTTCACTGTCTTTTTGTCTTTTTGGTTTCTTCCTGGTGCGGCTACATCCGCAGCCCCAGGACACAGGAATTTCATTGCATGTTGTACTTTGTATGACTGTGTATTTGACTAATAAAATTTGATTTGAACACCAGTTCAGCACTGAATGAATAACACCCGGACTTTTTTAAAATTATTTTTATTGTCTTCATGTAGCTCAACATAGTCTCAGATTTGATCGCTTTCAGTAAAGGGGGAGGGGGGTATTCAATATCCAATGGATTTTAGAAATATTAGAATTCAGTAGGCTCCGGCTACTGTAAATAGTCAAAATAGCCAAAATACATACTGGGATATCAGAGAAAACACCATCAGAAATTCTGCATATAAGATTAAGAGATGAATTCATCAAAATATGTTTTGTTTCATTTTGTTGTATTTGTTGTAAAAAATATTGTACATGAAGAAAATTCTCTTCCCTGTGTGTGAGAAACTGTAAATAAAATATTAGTTTCACCCATTCAAACTGAACTTTCTACATGTCTCCAAACCTTCTGTCAGAGACTGAACATCCCCATATGGAAAAGAAATAGTAAAAACTTATATGTGATTTACTCATGAAAGTGGCCACTTTCTCATTACTTTCATATATTGTTTTAGTAAGTATCCAAAACATACAAGTTTCATTATATAATTTTTCAAGGGATCTTATATCTGTTTTCACTCTTATATGCTTTTCATACAAGTTTCACACAAGACAGATCCAAACTTTATAAGATTTATATCTTTTCCATATGGGTCCAAATGTTTTAGAGACTTTAAACCTCTATCTTTCCATGTTAACTTGAGCTACAATCCTCTATATTCACAATCAAAGTATGAGACAGATAATCTAAAGAATCTGGAGCTTTCAAATGGACAAAAAGATTTTCCAGGAATACCTCAAATAACAACCCTACCTCAGACTTCATTTTAAGAAACCTGAGACGATACAGTGGAAAGTTTTTGCCTCTGTGATTATCTTCCTAAGACTCTAAATGTTGGGTTTTATTTTAATTGTTAACAAGTCTGATGCTGATTACTTGGTAGTAAAGCTCCAAAACATTTTATTGTCACCTTTTCTACTCTCTGCTCTGTGACTACAGAGTCTTGAAATGAAACGTGCAATGTTATTAAATCTTCCCCTTACTGAACACCTGAAGTCAGCTCATTTAAAGTGTAGGATGCTCCTGATGGCCATTTATGTTTGTACCAGGGCTGTGTTGGGATCTGTCAAGGAATGTTACGATGGGGCATGGTGGCTGGAGGTTGCCAGGTTCTTGCTCACAGTGCCACCATGATCATGACTGGGAAGCGTACCAGAAACCAGGCACCTTGCAGCAGGAGCACGGTGGTGTCAAGCAGAGCCTGAGTGGAGCTGTCAGAACAGCGAAGCTGCAGGAATGAAAAATCAAGTCAATAAATGAGCAGCACTGAGTCTAATAATCCATGTAATGTTGTCTTTGAGAGTTTCTGAAAAGCATTATGACATAAGGTGTTTTTTCAATGTCCTGAATTTGAGCAATGAAATACAAGAGGCATACAGATTAATGAATACATCATTAACTGAGTGAATGTGGATTGATATTGTACATTCAGCTAAGTAATTTCAAAGACACAGAAGTCATATTGTTTGTAGATGACACAAAGTTATTGTGGAAGTAACTTGGAACAACTTCTAAATGAACTACAAAAAAACTAAGAAATTGAAGACTTGGTTTTTCTATAATCGATTAACACTGAATCTGAGCAAACAAAACTCATACTATTCAGGAGTCTGATGATAAATAACATAGAATTAAAATAAATTATCTGAAAGAACAAACTTCTTCCGGTGATAATAAATCACAAACCATCATGGTCATTATGAATATATCGATAACCTGTAAAACACACACAAAGTGTAATAGGGATCATAAATAAAACCACATCAACAGAACCACCAAATCCACTTTTTATTAAATACTCTTAAATTTAAAGACTTGGTTGACCTCAGAACTCTACACATAATTTATAAAGCAACAAACAAATCTTTGTCCCACAACATTTAGGACTTGATCAGGATAAAGACCAAATCATGACGACCTGAGAGAAATCTTTATGTTCAGCAAAGCGTCAGAAGAGGATTTCTTCCACCTTGGTCTTGTCAAACCACATGCTGGTGGTTTTCACAAAGATTTAGAAGACTTCCATGTCATCTGCAGTTTTCAACATGGAAGCTACACACATGTTTTATCCTGTTTTACAGGTTTATTTCTTGTAGATTTTATTTTCTTGCCATTTAAATATAAAACATAGGCTGTTTTGACAAGACTCAGTGAATCTCAGTTAAAGTAAAAAAAAGAGAAAGAAAGAAAGAAAGAATTAACATGTAATGTACGTCTGTTTTTGCTTTTTTCCTCAGAGTTGGTGCAGTAGATCAAGGCTCATGCAGGAGACTGATAAAGTCAACTTTATATATGTTGGAAATGTTTCAGTCAGTGCCATTCATTTTCTTCCAACAAATGACGACATTTCTAGGATTAAATACTGGCTGCATATTTTGTTTTGCTTTCATTGAGTGTCTAACATCATAATCTACAATATTTGATAGGATGTTAAAAAGTGCATGCATGTTACACTTTACAAGTCGTAAAATCTTGTGTTTAGCCTCTGACCCAGAATGTCACAGCAGAAATGCAGACTCGTCAGACCAGGAAACATTTCTCCAATCTCTTATTGTCTAATATTTGTGAGTCTGTTTCCTCAGTTTGCTGTTCTTAGCTGACAGCTGTTGTAGCCAGTGTGGTCTTCTGCTGCTTCTAGCCCATGTGCTTCAAATTCTGACATGTTGTGCTCTCAGTGATGGTCTTCTGTATAGTTTGCTTTTAACGAGTGGTTATGTTTAGTCTCTGTTGCTTTCCTATCAGCATGAAGCCGTCTGGTCTTGTTGCTCTGACCTCTGACATCAAGAAGCTTGTTTCATCCAGAGAAGTGCTGCTCACTGGATGTATCGCTGAGTTTTACATTCTTTTGTGCAGTTTGCATTAAGTTTATTTAATGTCTTCTCTTTGATTCACCACTCACTCTTTCAAGTTGTTTTCTATCTCGGTGAATCACTGAGATTTAAAGAAGGTTCCACACAAGCCCTGATCAAGTCCTAAATGTTGTAGGTCAAAGATTTGTTTGTTGCTTTATAAATTATGTGTAGAGTTCTGAGGTCAACCAAGTCTTTAAATTTAAGAGTATTTAATAAAAAGTGGATTTGGTGGTTCTGTTGAAGTGGTTTTATTTATGATTCTAAGTCTGTTATTTATCATCAGTTTATTAATGACAAAATTTGTACATCTCCCAAATAGTATGAGTTTTGTTTTGCTCATATCCAGTGTTAGTTCATTATAGAAAAACCAAGTCCTAAATTGATTTTCTAGTTCATTCAGAAGTTGTTCCAAGTTACTTCCACAATAACTTTGTATCGTCTGCAAACAATATGACTTCTGTGTCTTTGCAGTTACTTCAAATTAAGACATGTTAACACAAACACCTTTACCCTCACTTATCTCTCATGGCCCTGGTGCCAACTGTCTGCATTGACTTGATAATTAATCAGAGGTAGCAGAGTGTGATACAGGAACTCTAAAAGACACATTAGCGTATGTTTAGTGGTCACTGGGTGAACTGGGTGCGTCTCTAATTCTGAATGAGCCAGAGGAGGCCAGGTGCATGTGTCTGTGGGTTTATGACGAGCGTTGATGTGGATCGTTAGCCTTGGTATTGTTTACATTGACTTATGTGGGTGTTTTAGTGTCAGAGACTTTTACAATGTAGAGGTGCATTTCAAAGAAGGTGAAAGCTACCATTTGCTACCTTATAAACTCCAAATGACCTCCACATGATCAAAAATATCTAAATTAGAGGTTTAATTCATTATTTGTATGTAATATTGGTATAATTTGGCTTATTTTAAAACATTTTAAACATCAGGTTTCAATACTCACTGAAATAATGCAGAACATATGCAAAAATATATTTAAAGAGCAGCTGTATTTGCTCTGAAACATTTGAAATTATAAACTATGTGCACAAATCTTCCGATAATAGAAAGTAATTTAATCATCGGTGCAAAGATCAAACTGGCTGCTTGTCTGAAACAACCAGAGCAGGAAGTTAAATCAAAATCATCTAACACAGATCTAGCTGACATGAAAGCAGAACAAGCTAAACTTTTCTCAACTCACCAGTGAGAAATATCCATAAAGATCATGATTTACACCAGCTGCAGCTCACAGTCAGCAACTCAACAGGTTTGGCTTTCTTTACAAAATGAGAATTTTTCACATCATATAGTCCATCATGTATTTCAAACACATGAGTAAAGATGTGTTTAATTGATTTAAGCGGATTAAGTGTATTAAGTGTTTCATATTTTAACTTTGAGCTCGCTATTCCGGTTCTCCGAACACACCTGTTGTTGACGATTAGTACAGCTGGATGAAGTAATGTGAGATCACTGGGTGGCTTAACAGGGGCTACGCATCGATAGTAGAAACATTGAACGGCAACCCTTTGATTGGTCGGCGAAAATGTCGAAGGAGCGCGCGCTCAGTATTTTTCGGCAGCAGAGCAAGAACCCTTGATTGAGGGATTTCAGGAGTTTCAGAGTTTAATTAAAACGCAAGGGAACACTGCAAAGGCTGCAAAAGCAAGGAGAGAGGGCTGGCAGAAAGTTGCTGACAAATTAAACTCGTAAGTAATTTAATAATAACAATAATAATAATAATAATAATAATGGATTGGATTTATATAGCGCTTTTCAAGGCACCCAAAGCGCTTTACAATACCACTATTCACTCACTCTCGCATTCATACACTGGTGGAGGCAAGCTACGGTTGTAGCCACAGCTGCCCTGGGGCAGACTGACAGAAGCGAGGCTGCCATATCGCGCCATCGGCCCCTCTGGCCAACACCAGTAGGTGGTAGGGTAAATTTATTATATTACACTATATCATATTATATTATAGTATATTACATTATATCCTCTTTCACATTAGAGCCACGACAGGACCCACTAGAACAGGTGTGGCCAACCCGCGGCTCTCGAGCCGCATGCGGCTCTTTGCCTGGTTTCATGCGGCTCTTACGTTCATATCAAAGTTTGTGTTTTGTTTTTTTATTATGTTGTTGTTTTAAAATGTGCGCGTTCGCTTCGCTTGAGTTCAATACGGTATTTTCATCAAATGCGCATGTGTGTGAGATGAAAATACCGCAAAGTTTCCCAGTAGGAGCAAGTTCGCCCTTAAAATGGCAGGAAAAAAAAAAAAAAAATGCACAGCAAAAAGCAAATATGAAGATGAACACAGGACGTTTTTAACAGAGTGGGAGAGTTTATATTTTTTTGTTGAACGCAATGGTAAGGCATTCTGCCTTATATGTCAGACGTCATTAGCGCATTTCAAAGCTTCAAATCTTCAGCGCCACTTCAGCTCACTCCATGCTAACATCGACCAGGAATTTCCAAAAGGGACTGAACTTCGCAAGCACGAGTTGGCCACTTTGAAAAGTCAGGCAGAAAGGCAGATACAGTTTTTCCAAAAATTTACGAAGCAGTCAGAGACCATAACGCTCGCATCCTATCAGCTGGCTCGGAACATTGCATGGGCTAAAAAGCCATACAATGAAGGGGAGTTCGTTAAAAAAATGCCTCAGTGACGTTGTTGAAATCTTGTCTCCTGAAAACGACAAATTAAAACGCATGGTATCAGACGTCCAACTGTCCCGCCACACTGTTGAACACAGAATATCGGACATTAACACGGCTATGGAATCACAGTTGCACTCTGACCTTCAGGCATGTGAGTATTTTAGTGTCGCATTGGATGAGAGTTGTGATATACAAGACAAGCCTCAGTTGGCAATATTTGCACGGTCTGTGTCAAACGATTGTGTGATCAAAGAAGAACTCCTGGATATTGTGCCATTAAAAGACAGAACCTGTGGCATAGATGTGAAAGAAACCATGATGGCTGCATTTGAAAAAGCAAATCTGCCCATAACGAAATTAACTGCAATAGCCACGGATGGAGCACCAGCCATGATGGGATCTGTGAACGGGCTTGTGGGGCTGTGCAAAGCTGACCAAACTATTCCTGACTTTTGGAATTTCCACTGCATCATCCACATGGAGCAACTCGTGTCTAAATCATTGAATTTAGATAACGTCATGAAGCCTGTGATGGAAATCGTCAACTATATCCGCACACATGCGCTTAACCACAGGCAATTCAAGAATCTCATCGCTGAGCTGGACCAAGGGCTTCCAGGTGACCTGCCGCTGCACTGCGAGGTGACTGTCAAAAGGCCAGGTACTCTCTCGCTTCTTTGAGCTTTTGGATGCCGTGAAACTGTTTATGGAAAAGAAGGACAAGGACTATCCCGAGCTCTCGGACCTCAAGTGGATTATGGATCTGGCCTTTTTGGTCGACATGCTGTGTCACTTGGACAGACTGAACCTGACCCTGCAGGGTAAGTTAAAAATGCTGCCTGACCTGGTGCAAAGTGTGTTTGTCAACAAACTGAAGCTGTTCAAGACACATATTCAAAAGGGAGATTTAACGCATTTCCCCACTCTGCTAAAAGCAGAGTTCAAGGCAAGGAATGCCAGAAGTCCCACTAAACAACATGCATTGTAAAAGTAAATGCTATTGTAGATTATTATATTTTTGTTTGTGGACTTGGTTGAACTGAGAGTTTGTGTGTGAGACAGTGCACACAATGTTCATTGTTGAAAATGACTGGCCTGTGGTTTTAGTACTGTAGGAGTCCATTTCTGTCATTATCATGTTGGTGTGTGACATTTACAATAAATCTGGCTGAGCAGAGATGTGTGTATTTTTTGTGTGTGTGTCCATGCGTATGATGTGGCTCTTTGTGGTAACACAGTTACAAAAAAAAAAAAAAAAAACCAGACAGGTGGTGGTCCTGCACCCCCTCGTCAACAAGTTGGTTAAGTAAATAATACCCTCACGGGTAAATCAATATCTCTCTATGAGCACACTGTCGCGCTGAGCTAAAGGATCCTGTCTATCCCGCAATATACGCTGAATTCTGAGGACTCTCCTTATCAATCTTGCACCTTCCGCAATGGGTGGCTCGCGTATACGGACAGGACATGGCTGCGACAGACTTCCCAAATCCACCTTCGCTTTTATAGCTGTGGTCTCTCATCTTGATTACACGAAGTGATTTACTATTACTACTCTAAAATATGAATTACATCTGAAATAATCAAATACATGAAATAGAATGATTAATAGTACATTTCCCTTTTTTTTAGGAAATGACCTGTATGTATCTGTATGGAATCAATAAAAGGATCAAGTACTGCATTAACTTTAGTTACATTGATAATATTTATTTATGGTAAAACAGTGGTAAAATATCGCTGTTGCTTTCATATAAATGAAGCGGACATACCTGAGTGGCCGCGAGCTAATCCTGTTTACATAAAGTAAGCCTGCTCCCGAGCAGGTTTACGCTTACGGATCTGTTGCTATGACAGCAAGTCCCGGATGAGCTTTGGGGAACCGAACGATCCAAGATCACGCGAAATCGTCAACAATCAAATCCAGCTAACTTACTTAGCGAGGTACGAAGAACGGACCCCTGAGAAACAGCATTTTAAAGAAATGTAAATGATGCCAGTTGGTAGAAACAGCCTGACTGCTTGCAAAGTGACCCACAAAAGAAGCAGCTCAACCCCCCCACATTCCTGCCCACACCCACAAACCTCCTTAAAAGCCCAGGACAATTGCTCTTAAGTCCATCAGTCTTAAGTTCCTATCCTGCTTGGTTTGGAGCTCTTTCAGCAGAGATACTTATTCCAGCTTTCCTGCTTTAATCACTGGGATTTTAAAGATGGAAGATTATGGGATGCACTTTTCTCCAGGTATGTACTCAGCATTGTTGTCTGGTGAGCTAATATGAACAGAGTTGGTTAACCTCTAAGACAACTTGCAAAAATGTTCTTTCACTCTGTGTTGTAAGTCCTGATGGCAGAAATAACCATTTCTCCCTCCACAGTTGAACAGAGAGTCCACTTTAAATCCTTTTTGGTTTTAAAGAATCTACAAATATCCGACCACTTTTTTCCCAAGTTTGTGTGAAACTGTTGTGTTTAAGACTCATCAATATAACCTTTGTTAATTTTTCTGTTACAAAGTCAGTTGTGCCAAAACATATCAGCAACTGACCCATGTGGACCATATAGACTTGTGATTACTTCTCTTGTGTCTTTACCCTCACAGACTCGTGGAGTTATGACAGCAGGGTTGAAGGGAGTCTTCCCTTGGAAGAACTCGCTATATGGGCAGAGAGTGCTCTACAAATGGAGATGACCAACAAAACTACTGATACCTCTGAGGCTGTTTCCATCTCAGTCTCAGAGCAGAAACAAGATTTTGATATCCTGATTGTTGCTCTGATATGTATTGTTAATCAGCACCTCAGCCTGACTGGTGGGCCTGTTTGTGCTTAACCCAACTTGCAATGTTGGTTAAAGTTAGCACCTAGTTTTCTTTAGATCTGTTTTCTCAGGATTAATAAATGGATATGGTTAAAAATTTTCCCCTGTGGCTCTGCTTTGTCTGTCCTGACTTAGCCGGGCATTTCACTATTCCACCCAGCATATATATTTCTGGTGTGGGCTTTCCCACCAGACACTGCTTCCACAGCTGATGCTGTTTGTTAGCACCTCATAAGGAGAAGCATGTCCTCACCTCACCAAAAGTGCTCTATGACCACTGGATTTAGATGGAGCAGAGAGTTGGGGTGAGGGAGTGTTACGTCCCCCCCGAAGGGGTCTAGGCATGCGAGTGAGGGGACCAGTAACAAATTAGTCCAGAACAGTCCAGAACTCCTCAACATAGTATCCCAAGTGACAGCCAGATGTTTTTTGAGCCATCACATATGGAGAACCCAGCGGATAGCTAGAAGGCCTTACTGAAACACTTTTCAGGCGCTTCTTTGCTAGGTCATGGCGACAGGCATGCTGGTTAGCCAGAGGTGCAGGTTGGAATGGTTGTATCACACCCAATCTGTCACACTCTAGGTCATCTGGACCTGAAAGACTGTCAACAGGTGGCGGATCACAATTAGTCGATTTCTGACAGGGACCAAATGACACCACCGAGCAATTATGCTCCAATTGTCTCGGACTGGCAACTTTGTCCGTTTGTGAACCACGATTGACTCCTTTCAAAGCAGAGCCTTTTTGCTTTGAGTGGGCATTCAAACAGTTAGCAACCAGGTGGCCAGGTTTGTGGCAGAAGAAACAGCTGTGTTTTGGCTCTTGAAACCACACCTGTATCAGCTTTGCTAGCTCGTACACTCCTAGCCCTTTAGACTGACTGTTTCTGTTTGTAGGTCTTACAATTTGCTACTTGAAACAGAAAAACACTTTGGTTTTGCCTTGGGACGGGACACAGGTACCTCGCTCTTTGGGTACTGCACAGCTGGCACATTGCTAACCTTCACTGAGGCATCGCGTCGGTCGTGCTCAAGAACACTAGTTTTATGGGTGAGGGCAAACTCATCAGCCAGTGTTGCAGCCTGCTGTAATGAGGAAACTTGTTCACTGAGGTATACTGCAATCTGCTTAGAGATACAGTTCTTAAATTCCTCCACCATTAATTCACACATCAACACCAGGTCAGTAGCTTTGCTGGACACACAACCGATCAAAAAGCACACTTTTCTTCCTTGCAAAATCTCGGTAGGATTGATCCTGTCCCCTTTTTAATCCCCGGAAACGCTGGCTATAAGCTTCTGAGACTAGCTCATAAGATATCAGGATTGCACTTTTCAGCTTGTCATAATTCAGACTGTCCTGAGCTGACAATGAGGAACAAACTTCCTGAGCCTTACCTACCAGCTTACCTCGTAGCAAAATAGCCCAAGAATCCTGTGGCCAGTGCAAGGCTGCAGCTATATGCTCAAAGGACTCAAAATAACTGTCAACCTCGATGTCGTGAAACACCGGAACCAGACAAATGTTTTTCCCCACATCAAATGGTGTGTCTGCCTGCCGAATGGAGGCAGTCGGAGGAAGGGAAGCCTGCTGGAGTTCCAACTGTTGCAACTTAACAGCTGTCTCCACCTTTTTCAATTCAACCTCCCTGGCTCTGGCAAGCTCTGCGTCTAAACGCTTAAGCTCCAACTCCTTTAGCTGGAACTGCCTCTCATGATCCTCCTTTTCCAACTGAAGACGAGCCAGGCAGACATGTAGCATAGCATCGTGCTTTGAATCTACGGATGACTCTATGGAGAGTGGTTCAAAGTGAGGCAGTGTCATTGGCTTGTCCTCAGGCAGCCACTGAGCAACAGGTGTAGACACTGATGGAGCTACAGCTTAAGCTGGCACCTGCGGAACAGGCTGAGACGCTACACCAGGGGTGCTCAATACGTCGATTGCGACCAGTCGATCGCAAAGGTAGTATTGGTAGATCGCATGGCATTTAAAAAAAAAAAAAAAATAGATGCCAGCCTATCATCCATCCCGTCACTTGATTGATACAGGGAAGCCAGTCAGATGACATCAGATTTTTTCTGACGCTTAGGTCGCTGCGCATGCGCAAACAGCGGCGCGAAGTGTAGTAAAACTGACAAGCTAGTCAGCGAGTTAACTCCAATTTTTAGCTCTTGGTTTTTTCTCTTAAACCTAAGAAAGGGTTAAAAATGAGTGAGGGAGCTGGACCAAGTAAGAAGACAAAAACGTATCACTTTCATACGGAATGGGAGGACTTTTTTTCACGATGTCATTTTCGAAGTGCGTTTGCCTCATCTGCCAGGCTACCATCGCAATGCCAAAGGGAAATGTGAAGCGGCATTTTCGAACTGTTCACGGAAAATACGACACTACATTCCCGCCGAAAAGAGAGCTAAGAAAGAAAAAGGTGAATAAACTAAAATCCCAGTTGTCCGGACAGCAGTCATTTTTCACACAACAAACTTCAAAAGCGAAAGCCGCCACCGAAGCATCGTTCCGGGTGAGTCACATCATCGTTAAAAACAAGAAGTCTTTTCAAGATGGAGAGATGGTAAAAGAGGCATTCGTTGAAGCAGCTGACTCATTGTTCCGAGACTTTAAAAATAAGGCAGAAATAACATCTTCGATCAAAGCTCTCCAGCTGTCAAGAAGTACAGTTACACGGCGCTGTGAAGCCATGGCGGAGGATTTAACCCAGCAACTTTGGAAGGACATCGGAGATTGCCAGTGTTTCTCACTGCAGTTGGACGAATCTACGGACGTGAGTGACACAGCCCAGGTGTGCATTTTCATTCGTATGGTGTTTACTGATATCACTGCAAAAGAAGAGCTATTAACAGTCCTGCCCATGAAAGAACAGACGCGAGGAGAGGACATATTTCAGTCGTTCAAAAACTTTATCGAGAAAACCCAGCTCCCAGTGTACAAATTGGTGTCTATTACCACAGATTGAGCACCCGCAATGGGTGGCCGCTTGAATGGATTTATTGCCAAGTGCAGGCAGGACGATGCTTTCCCGGACTTCCTAAATTACCATTGCATAATCCACCAACAAGTGTTATGCGCCAAAATGCTCAACATGAAGGAGATCATGAATGTTGCAACGAAGATTGCCTGTTCTAGTCACGCCAGATCTCTTCAAAGACAGTTATTTCGTGCACATCTGGAGAAGGCTGACTGCGACCACTCTGAGTTGTTGCTACACACTGACGTGAGGTGGCTTAGTCGAGGGAAATTCCTGCAAAGATTTCGAGAGCTCTGTCCGGAGATCAAGGAGGTTTTCCGTGTAGCTGGACAAGCAGAATACATGCAACTTAATGACGGTCAGTGGCTGTTAGACTTGGCATTTTTAACCGATCTGACAAACATGTTGAATGACCTTAATCTACAGCTGCAAGGAAAAGACAAAACAGTGATCAACATGATCAGCTCAGTTAATGCTTTCAAACGAAAGATGCAACATCTCTCTTTAAAGCTGCAGCGCCATGATTTGATAAACTTTCAAAACCTGGCGTTAGAGCTGGAGATGCAAGGGATGGCCTGTTTGCAACTTGACAGTGCACGCTACACAGAGCAGATTGACAATTGTCTGTTAGAGTTTGACAAACGCTTTCAAGACTTTTCTTTGCTCGAGCCAGTCGCTACCTTCATGTGCTATCCTTTTCGGGAAGATGCTGAGGTCGATTCACTCGCATCAAAAATTGCAAAACTATTTCACCTGAACTCTTCTGGAGTGGAAGATGAGATTTTGACACTACAAGCCGACATTGAGCTGAAGTCCAGAGATCATGGACAGTTCTGGAACTTACTCACAGAAGTAAAGTACCCCAACATGAGGAAATGTGCTGCCTCTTTGACTGTATTATTCAGCTCCACTTATTTATGCGAGTCATCATTTTCCCACATGAAGATCATTAAGTCCAAGTACCGTTCCGCCATGACTGATGAACATTTGGAAGTGTGTTTGAGGCTGGCCGTCAGCAGCTACTGTCCGGACTATGCATCCCTGGCTGATTCAATTCAGTGCAAGTCATCAGAGTAAACTCAGGTAATGACAAAAAATTTACATTGTTAATTGTGTTGTGAAATATTGGATATTGCGGTTATGCATGTATATACATTGTAGATATAAAGAATCCTCAATATATTTATACATAAGTATATGTTTTGGATTTTTGTAGTGAGTAGATCATTTTGACTTGGTCATTTTATAAGTAGCTCACATGCGGAAAAAGTGTGAGCACCCCTGCGCTACACCATGCTCAAGTGGACTGGCAGACACTGGCAGGGCCACTATCCCTTTCTCCACCAAGCCAGACACAAGAGCAGCTTTCAGCTCAGCCTTACGTAGAGCCGTGGAGACAGAAATGCCATAAAATGATGAGACCTCATGCAAATCCATCTTCCTACAGGCGTCCAGCTGGACAAGCTAAGGGTTTTCCTTAAACACGGCAATTTCAAAGGTAGCCATTAAAACTGAAACTAAAACTACCTGAGGCTAACAGTAACAACAAAGAAGCACCACCTCCAATACACAAATGAAAAACAGGTGGGAAATGTTTGGCCACAGGTTAACCAATAAATAAAAATACCACCGACCCTCTCCCCAGACCTACCTACTAAAATCTTAGCCTAGTTAGCTTCTGGAGTGTACCAGGCTCGAGGCAACTTTAAAGGCTAAGCATCAAGTGCACAAAGCACCGACAAGCCTGCCCCCGACAGGGAACTAATCCCCACCCGGGATTACTCCGAAAATAAAAAAGACAAAATAAAAAATGAGTGCCTGAAGGAGGAGCTTACGCTCAGCTAGACACTCCCCTTTGCTAACTGGAGAGAGAGCGCAGCAGATACCATACAACTAAACAGGCCACCAGCAAACAACTCACTAATACTCAATTGCTGTTCCTTCCATTCATATTCCGGACGAGCCCCCACATTGTTACGTCCCCCCCGAAGGGGTCTAGGCATACGAGTGAGGGGACCAGTAACAAATGAGTCCAGAACAGAATGAAAGGAAAACAGACAGGTGTTTTTAGTAAATAAAATAGTCTTTATTATAGATAATCTTAACATAAAGAGCCAGCAAGGCCTTTTTACCAATAACACTTGGAAAAAGGGAAAAAGGTTGCAACAACACAGAACACAACAACCAAACAAAAACTCCACACCACGAGGAGGCACTTCCAGGGACCCACAAGCTCACCCTGTCACTAGCAGCAGCTAGCTTTACTGCCGCCAAGGCCCACAAGCCCACACTACTCACGTAAAGCAGGCATACTACTTACACACTATAGGCAGGACCTTCACACAACTAGCACACAAAGCGGAGACACCAGAGAAAACTCCCTTGCTCAGAGCTCATCCCCAGCTTAAATAGCCTCAGAGGTGATTGCTGACTGGATTCAGGTGGCAAACAAGGCTAACCAAGAGCAGCTGTGTCCTGGGGAGAGAGGAGAGTGAGAGAAACAGAGGGGGTAGGAGTGGCGAGAGAGGAGGAGGTGGAGAAAAACACCACGCCCACACAAGGGCAGTTTCAGGAGGCCCAGCTAGGGCTGTAACAGGGAGGTTTACAAGGAAGTGAATTGGAACAGGTACATCCTTTTGCAGTTTATGAATACATCACTGATTATCATGCCTATGTCTTCCACTCACACTGAGCTGACATCAGCATGGTTGGTTATGTTGCAAAACATTATAGTTTAAACAGAATCTCTGCAGCCTCTGCAACAAACTACCTGCTCCAGCAGAAATACTTAAACCAGTTTTGCCTTTTAGTCTTTGAATTCTGGCAGCAGCCTTAAAGGGAGTTGTCCCCTGGTAGACCTTACTACATGGGCTGAGAATGCTCTTGATAAGGTGATTTACCATGACCCATCGAAAATGAAAGAGGTGGTAAAGATGGCAGTACTATCCAAACAGTGTTTTTATTTTTATGTTTCTAGAATACAAGTGAGAGCCAGCCCCCACTCGAAGAAATTCTACAACCAGCGCATGATAGAGGCAAACTTGAGGAGGAAAAAGGGTGGACTAATTAGAGGAATTGTGTAGTAATAACAATAATGTATACTTTATTGATCCCCGTAGGCCAATTACTCACCAAGTGAATTATGGGGCAACCACTTTACCTACTGAGCTATCCCTGCCCCAGATGACACAATCACACATGCACGCCTGTTTTGAAGTCAGACATGCATGAATCACCAATGATTTTTTTTCCAAAAAAATGAGGACTTGAATGAAATACTGCTTCATGTGTCTATGTGAAAATCAATAATATTTTTTAATAAAGTGTTAAAAAGTTCATTAATCTTTCTGATTTTCTCCAGACGCCAGAAACACTCCATGTACATGGACAACAGTGACACCTACTGGTCCAACATTATATAACAAGTGTGTGTGGTCAAAGTCGCAGCAATGTCCTCACTGCACACACACACAAAATCAAAGCTACACTTGAACAATTAGCATTCTCATTCTCACATTTAACAAGCAAAATAAAATAAAAAGATATTTGATGTACAGTGTGTTCTTCTTGCAGGTTTATACAAATTTTATGTTTTTTATTTTTTAAAAGAGTGGGACTGCCAGCCAGGACAGAAAGAATGAAAACCAGAGAGGAGGTTCATTGATGTAGTGAAGGAGGACATGCGGAGGTTTTGTGTGACAGATGATTAACCATTGAATTCAAAAGACTCCAGAAACACTTCATGTACATACTCAACAGTCCAGCCTAGTGGTCAAACATTAAACAAGAAGTGTGTGTAGTTGAAGTCACAGCAACAACAGATCATCTTCGTCCTCATGGCATGAAAACTCAGTGGGCAGATAAAATGAGGAAAAGAACAGGAAAAAAAGTCAATGCTTCACTTAGTTCACTTGAGCTGTTTCTCATCAGGATGGAACTGAAGTGCAACTCCTGAACGTAGACCCAATATGTGATTAAAACTGACATCATATTTAAGCTTTAAATTTGCAGTTTATCAAGCGTCACTGAGCACTTCAAATCTACCTTTAAATCTGTAACATAACAGCTGGACCTCCGCTTGCAACACACTGTGTGACAAACGACACAAAAGCATTGTCAGCTCAGACATCAGCAAACGCACAACCTTTGAATTTGAAATTATCTGACTAAGGTTTGATTCATGTTACAGCAGCTCATGAGTAAATGAACATGGTGCATTAAAACGACTTTTAGAAGTACATTTTTCCAAATACGTTTACTTTAATTTACTTGCGTAGGGTTAGGGGTTGCCACCTCAGCGCACAGTCAAGTTTCGATACCATCTGTGATCATTAGTGCCATATGTGATGTGGCCTGACAAACCAGTTTTAGGTGACACTAAAACTTAACGTTCATGGAATAAAAATACAGTCTACTGGAAATCCCTATGAAAACCAAAACAATATATTTCATCATTCAGTGATCAAGCAAGACCCAATGTTCTCTCCAAGGAATGGAAGATACAAAATAACGTTTTAAAAAAAACATTGCTGTAGGATGTTTCTTTCAGCCACATTACATTATCAGAAAAAGTCAATAAGCCCGTTTTTCTTCCCTTTGTCAAAACAGACTGTCTAATTCTAATTATGAGCTTGAAAGTGCATTTGACATGCCCACTTTTATTTGTCAACACTTCCATCTAATACCTCACCCAAAGTAACAACTTTTAAAAAAAGAAAAGAAAAAAACCCCACACACAAAACAAACAACCCACGATACACAAAAAAGGTTGTACTTAATTTTACTGTGGTCATAAAATAGTTACGTTAAAGACAGTCTCCGTTAAGTCAACATCAACAGAACATTAAAATGGCTTTCAGATAAAATCCACAGAAAATCTGATACACTCAGCTCAGTCATTGTTAGTAGCCGGCGTCATTTACAATAGCTGTGATGTTTAGTGATGTTCCCTCTTATCCATGAGAGTGTAAACACTGGACGATGTGTATAAACCACCATTTAGGTGGTTGTGTGAGTCACGGGTGAGTAACAGGTGGTACCCCTTGGGGAAGCAACGTAGAGGAAGGAGTGCCAAAGTGGCCAAATTAACCAGTTTTGAGCTGCTATTTTAAATAAAGCAGCGAGAGGCCACAAACCTTGTTCTTTTAAGCAATGTGTGGTTATTAAGAGTTTAAATTAAAAGGTCTGGTGGTATTGCAAGTACCGCCATTTAATTTGCTGCGTTCATTTATTTTTTTATGTTTATTTTATTTTATTTTTTTTATTTTTTAACATTTCGCCGCAGTTCTATATTCTCAGGTAATTTAATACATTTTATATTAATTTGCCACGCCTCTGTCTTGTCAGTACAGAGTCTGTGTGCCTTTGTAACTGGAAAACCTTTGCAATGGCTAATGTAATATTTCCTGAGGCATAACTGCACACCCAAATGGTGTTGTCAGTACCATTTAGTTACCCTTTCCTCTTCTCCTCCTTCAGGCCACCACACTTGGGACAGTAAAAACCTGTTTCTCCTCTGTGACAGAGCTGGAAACAGCTTCAGTTTCAATCAATGAGTCAGATTGACCCAAAATTAAACATGAATTCACCTGTTTGTTGGTCAGTCCTTTCACCTCCTGTGGGTCATAATAACATTTCAGATTAAAGTGATGGACAAGAACTTTTAAGTTAAGGTTAGGGCTAAGCTAGGGCTCATATGTAGCGCTAGTCCTCTGTACACCATGCAAAGTGGCATTTTTGCTGTGGTCCTCCTTCCTTTGCACAGAGCTGGAAACACTTAAGCAGTCTCAAAGATGTTGTTCCTCATCTCCTAATCAAGAGCTCTCTCAGCCCACATAGTGAGGTATGCCAGGGGGAGACTGCCTTCAAGGCTGCTGCCAGAACTCCACAAGTCTGTGAGGATAGGAAGACACAGGCCAAGTAAGCACAAGTCTATATGGTCCACATGGGTCAGCATGGTTACTGATGTGTGTTGGCATGAGTGACTTTAGATCAGAAAATACAAAAGTAAATCTCAGAGCTTTAAGGTTTTATTCTGGTGGCACGCTTTAAAACTTTGCCACCAAGTGTCGCCATTTGGGGAAAAAAACTGCTGTGAGCCAGTGGCTGTGATTGGGCTGGGTTCATTGAAGGCAGGTGTATTTGATTGCACTCTACTCTAGTCTAGTCTACTAATACACCACACTCCAAACCCACCTCGTATATTTTCTGTCTGCACAGATTTGTGACCCAGTATCAAGACTGTTTAGATAAAAAAAAAATAACTATGGAATGCATTTCCTGAAAAAAAGCACTGCGAATGCTGATGCATGATTTTTTTTTTGTTGTTGCTGAAATCCTGTAATTTCTTAAATATTTGGGAAGCTTGTTAAATTTAACTGAAACACACATAATAATAATGCCAGTTTATGGAAGAGGCTGACTACTTTATGAATTGGGTCACAAAAGAAGCTTAGCCCTCCACATTCCTGCCCACACCCACAAGCCTTAAAAAACCCACTTGGGAGCATTGCTCTAGGTCAGTCTTAGGACATATAGCACCATCCTGCTTTGTTTTAAGCTGTTTCAGCAGAGAAACTGATTTCAAAGATGGGAGCTTGGGGATGCAAATCACTCTAAGTATGTACTTGCATTGTTGCTTATGAGCTAATATTAATAGAGTTAGCTAACCTCTAAGACAACTCGAAAGTCCTGTGTTGTAAGGCCATGATGTTAGCTGTTATTTTCTCTCTCCACTTCAGGTTCCTTTGGGTTTTAAAAGGTGGTCCAGATATCCTGCCACTTTGGTAAATTTCAATTTTAAGGTGGTGACATCTGGTAGCAAATATTAAGAATGCAGTCAACCTAAAATGAAGACAGTTTGTAGGAGCAGGAAACGGTTCTGTTTAAGGCTTGTCAGGCTACTATTTTTGGTTTAATTTTCTGTTCTAAAATCTCTCATGCAAACACATATTAGTGACCATGCTGACCCAGGCGGATCATATAGACTTGTGCTATAAGTCGGGCTTGGGATTCATTGCACCATCCTGCTTGGGTTTTAAGGCGTTTCAGCAGGTACTTATCCCAGGGTTCTTGTTTTAATTTGTATCCCATTCAAAAATGGGAGGGAGATCTTAATAATCAATACATCGAGGATGATTGGAAAGGAACCATTAGCATAGTTAGGTCTACTTCTACCGCTTGTGAGAAACCCAATACAAACTTTTGCACCGCCTATATAAAGCTCCTAATGTTTTGCATAAGATTGCACCTCTTGTTTCCCCTTTATGTATCAAATGTCAAAAAGAAAATGTTATCTTTTTTCATTACTTCTGGGAATGTAAACTAATTAAAAGGTTTTGGAGTTCCATATCTCAAGAATTGAGCAATATTTTTAAGAATCATATCCAATGGGACCCTGGATATTTTCTTTTTGGTTTAGCCTCAAAAGAAACAACTTTAACTTATCCACAACGTAAACTATGTGATAAACTATTGTTGCTGTAAATGTATTCTTATTAACTCGGTTAAGGATAAACCACCTACTGTTACTTTGTGGTACAGTGAATTGTTTAGAGTTATTCCTCATGAAAGAGTTGCTGCTATCTTAGCAGGAAATGAGAATTTGTTCCTCAATGTTTGATCTCCCTTGCTTATTTATTTGCCAGATGATTTGTCCCAACTGAGAGGGGCCGGTTGTCTTTATGATGCCTGAGCACAAAGGAGTTCACTTCTGTCTCTTCTTTTTTAAATCTGTGGTTTAATAGATGGTAAATATTTGTCTTTTTTCTCTCTCTGTCCTTCCCATATCTGTGATTGCAAATGTGTGTAATTATTTTTAAATGTTTGTCATTCTGTTTGTTTTTGCTTTGTGCTGACAATGAATAAAAAATTAATCTTAAAAGAATTAACACTACAGTGTGTGTACTTTCTGTAAAAATAAATGTTTACTGAACTAAAAGTACAAATGTTTTCCATTAAAATATACTTCTAACTCTATAAAAAAAGAGGTTTCGATGTTCTGTGTGTTTGTCTTTGGCGGGTAAAGAGTATGCAATATATTCAGTTTTAAAACTTATATTATATATAAATACATTAACTGTAGTAAGGCTATAATTAATGCTAGCTTATTTTAGTAAACGACACAGTCACAGTAAAGCCGCCCCGGTTGTATAACGGCTATCATCTGCAGAGAACTGGTTTATTTTCAGTGTTATTTTCAGCTAGCTTTTTGCTTTGAGTTAGACAAAGCAAAAAGCTAGCTGATACACTCCCCTTAGTTAACCTTTGTGTCTTAAAAACCTGGATTACCTGTAATTTCCTGCTTCTAAATTCAGATAAATCTTAGGTTTTTGTACTTGGCCCTAGAAAGCTTAGAAACAGAAACCTTGATTATTCAGGCCTAGTCTTATCTTAAACTAGTACCATCTCACCCTATTAGAGCACTTCGCTCTCAGACTCCTGGCTTACTTGTGTACTTACTAGGAAATTTAAAAGTAGAATGGGAGGCAGTCTTCAGCTTGCATACCCCTCTTCTCTGTAACCAGCTCCCAGTTGTGTTTGAGAGACAGACACTCTCTCCACTCTTAATATGGGGCTAAACATGTTCCTTTTTGATAAAGCATATAGTTAGGGCTAAATCAGGTGATAATGATAATCAGGCCTCAATCCTAAGGTAGGATTGATCCTGCAATTAACCTAGCTTCTTGTGATGAGTGTTTCTTCTTCACTCACCATGTGTCTTCTGTCCCGTCATCCTCCTCTAAGCTAAACCACTTACGGCAGATGGTTACCCCTCTCTGAATCTAGTTCTGCCAAACATTTCGTCCTCTTAAAGAATAGTTTTGCTCTTCCCGCAGTCACCAAGTACTTGCTCATAGGTGCTTGTCTGATTATTTGGGTTTTTCTCTTTTAATGTAGGCCTCTTACAGTACAAAAAGTCTTGAGGAAACAGTTGTGATAAAATGGAATTATGAGTTATGGATTGGCCTCTCCAGAGTACAGACCCCAACATGAAGGAGTGTAGCATCATCTTGACAGAAAACTGAACACAAGGCAACCAAAATCCAAGAAAGAGCTTTGAATGTCGTTCGAGAAGCCTGGAGAACTATTCCTGAAGACTTCTTAAAGAAATTAGAAGATGGCTCAGTTCCATGTACGTTTGCACTTTTCAAAACATTGCTGCAACCATTTCACATTTTTCTAAAAAGAAATTAGATTGCATGAGACTTTTGCATAGCACTATAGATTTTGAGGTTATATAGCATTTCTTAGGATCTGGTGAGAGTATGAAGAAAGTTCTACTCAACAGTTGTGACAAAACAAGACTGAAGAGGGAAAAATCCAGAACACTGGCAGTATTGTATTAAAAAGAGTTTTACTGTAAAGACTATATTTACATCAGAACCAAAATCACAGTCAATGGAGACCACAGAATACAGTTACAATATTGCCCCCCTTCCCCACCAACTTCAATCTAAAAGGCATCATTCTTTTTATCCGCTGCAAGGCCATGTGGAGCTCAAACAGGCCAGTGCAAAACAATGCGTTTATTAATAGCTCTTGCACAATAAGCCAAAACTACAGTACCATTCTGCTGGTCTCAGTAGGTAAAGTATATTGTGGGAAATTTAGGACATATAGCTCCAGCATAACTGTGATGGACCATGAAGCGGGAATCAGATGCTGCACAGTCTGAAAAAATCCATTCACTCACGTAGCAAATCAACAATTTACCCATTTATCCCTGATGGGAAGCAATCATCCCTTTGTGTTGAAATATCCCCTTTTATCATAAATCTATGCGATTCCAGCCCCAAACTCATCTGAGCTTTCACCAATCCAGCACGCTGTCCAAGTTTAACTATTAACCCCTTTTAAATCAAGGAAAAGGCCCCTGTTTCTCCTCACTTTAATGCAACAGGTGTGTATGAGTGAAAAAGCAAAAGAGGAGAATGAAGATTGTCTTTGTGTGCTAAGTGGAAATGTCTGTTTTAAGTTGCGTGTTTCAAATTGAATTTCTAGTCCATCTTGAGGCTACGATAGATGTAGCGAATAAATGCCAATGAGGACCAGAAGGACACGCTGCCCAGCATCAGGGAGAAGACCATCGCTGTGAGCAGGGAGTACCCAAAGAACTCAGTGCTTTGCACCAGGCCGCTCATAGAGGACCGGTTCCTATAGTAGAAAACAGAGTAGACAAAGATGAAGATGCCGGTGGATCCCGTGCTTAGCACACTCCTCCACCACCATTGGTAGTCTTCGCCAGACAGCAGGAAGTAGGTCAGTGCCACAGAGATGCAGGCGCCCACAGACAGGAGAATGGCGAAGACACACAGCAGGATACCGTACAGCGTGTAGTGCTCTCTTCCCCAAACAGTGGCAAAGATGTAGTACAGCTCCACTGAGATGGCACTTAGGGAAAGATTGGATGGAAAACAGAGTTAAAAATCCAAAAATGAGAGGGAGTAATTCTAATAGTTTATTTTACGGAAGTCAATCAATCTAAATTCAGCTTCGATGTATACTTATGTAAATGGTGCATTAAAAAAAGAAAGAAAAAAAGAATGAAGTGCAGCAGTTCCTGGATATTTTCCTGTTTAGTTTTAATTACAGGAAACATTAGTGAATAATGAGCAGTGATCTATAAAACATGTGAATGCAAATGAGATGACAAAAAAAACAAACAAAAAAATTCACTTTTGCAATAACTGCCTATTATCTTCCTAGGGCTCTGGATGATGGGTTTCCCTTTAATAGTTCACAAGTCTAATGTTAATTACTTGTGATTAAAACCATAAAGTGTTTTATTGTCACCTTTTCTAATCTCTGATCTATGACTACACTTCTACAAATCTCCCCTTGACTAAACACCTGAGGTCAGCTCACCTGAAGGGAAGGAAGCCACCGATGGCCATGTGCACAATCGTATGTTTGTACCAGGGCTGAGTCGGGATCTGTCTGGGGATGTTACGGGTGCGGCACGGTGCCTGGAAGCTGCCAGCTCGGTTCTTTCCACAATGCCACCAATGATTGTTAGCGGGAAGCCCACCAGCAACCCAAGCACCAAGCAGCAGGAGCACGGTGGTGGCCGGCAGAGCCTGAGTAGAGCCGCTCCACCAGTGGACAGAGTTCACTACACTCCACGTGAAGAACAGTGGAGCTGGAGGGATGAATAATCAAGTTAATAAAAGAGAAGCATCTAATAATCCATGTAATGTTTCCTTTGAGGGTTGCTAGATAGCATTATGTCATAAGGAACGTGAACAAAAATACTGCAAAGTGAACACAGATTCATGAGTAAATAATTTACTGGTGGATTGTACATTCAACTATTACAACTAAGTTCCCTTTCATTTACTTTGAGGGTTTTTTAAGCTTATATTAATAACATAGTTATGAAAAACTGTGACAAAGAGTAGGTTAATGGCATTCAGCACAAAGCCCAACTGGGAAACAAACCAGAGATCAGCTGGAGAGACCATCTGTGCCCACATGGTGTATACCTTCACCATCAAGTCATCCCGCAAAATACTATCAAAATCAATTATATTGATTGTTCAAACAATTTTGCAAAAGTTAAAAAAAAGCACATGGAAACTGACCACATCCAAGTGCAGATATGAGAATGGAAATATCTCATTATCTAACTAAATCAGACATTAAGTCTTTAATCTTTAACCTGCCAGCTCCTTTGTAAATGGTCAACACGAGGTTTGAGTGCGGCAGATAACTGTTTCGCATTTCAAAAGTGTTGCTAGGAGGCCGAAAAACACGCACACCAACCGCACAGCCTTTGATGAGAAACTGACACGTGAACATGTGCTTTTAAATGCGGGTTCGCTTCCATTTTCACTTACCGGAGAAGAGAGCTGATGTGAGGATGATGTTCCACACCCAGCGCTGGCCGTTGATCTGTGTTGTAGAAACTGCACGAGACGTAGCCTGACACACAGCTGGTCAGAGCATACAGGACGATGGATGCTGAATTGATGGCGCCATGGCGGTGCACATTGAACATTCCCAGCATGCCATGAGGATTATCGCTAAAGCAAACAAAGGACATATTTAGGCCCTTTATGTATATACAAGTTTCAGGTTTCCCTTTTACTCTAATGCTTGGGACAAAGACTGTTGTTATCGGATAGAGGTGCTCAGAAAACCAGAATGCTCCATTTCAAAGGCCAGTGTTTCATTGTGTTTGTGAATTTGAGAGTCAATACTCACCTGTGGCAAGGGTAAGGAACTGAGCCCCAACTCCCAGCACAGCACAGAGCAAGCTTTTGAAAGGAGGAAACCTAAATACATCAGTATGGATGATTTTCCAACCATTGTCTCCTTGGTCCAGATCATCGCAGCCACCCTCCTCTTCCACATTGTACCTGAAGGTGAAAGCAAAGTATTTTTATGACTGGGAGAACCAAACGAGAGCAGAAAAGTCTCTGCTATTTACAGGTCTTGCAGGTAATACAGGTCCAGGAATTGCATACAATTTTGCACATTTAGGCCAAAAAGAAACTACATTAAGGACTAAACTTCAAATTAAAGCTTTTATTTAAACATAGTAAAATGAGAGCTTGGAGACAGAAAAAAAAAACAACAACAAGCCCTTAAAGTGTTCAACAGATAAAAAGAAATATATATATATATATATATATATATATATATATATATATATATATATATATATATAAGGGGTGCAACGATTTCGTATCGATATTGAACCGTTCGATACAGTGCTTTCGGTTCGGTACGCATGTATCGAACAATACAACATTTGTAATTTATTTTATCAATTTTCCTTCTGACGATGCTGTCTGTGTTGAGCGCTCAGTGAATCTGTGTTCGACTACTCCGCCTAGGCTGCACTGTCGAGCGCAGATCCACTGAGCGCTCAACACAGACAGCATAGTCAGAAGGAAGAGCGCAGGGCAAGCTAGCGAGACAGAAGTTAAGCTCTCCTTGCAAAATTCAGATCTGGCGTTTGGAATTATTTGGTTTTCATGTGACGTATGACCTGAAGGTAAGCGAGTCGTGGACTAAAGTAAAACGGTATGTTGGATGTGCCATGCAATGCTCAATTACATTGGTGTGAACTAGGTGTTAGCGCAGTTAGCTCGTTAACGTGTTTGCCGTCTAGCCCCATGCACGGAGCGATCGGCGGTAGCTCGTTAACGGAGATTGCCGTGTTGTGGCGTTAAGGTCATTTCAACGAGATTAACCTGAAAGCACTAGTGGGAACACAACGAATATGACTGCACATTACGCCGACATCATCCTAGTGCAAAGACAAGTGGAAGCAGACAAAAAAAAGCAAGCATGCTACTAACTTTAGCAGAGTCATTTAGACAGCTGTTAGCACATGATTCTCCTTATGCTGCTGAGAAATATAGCCCAGAAGAAGCGGATAGTATAGCTTTTATTTTGGAAAGAGCCATTTCTCTGTAATAAACTCTCTTTTCCAAAGATGAGTGATTCCTCAATCAGATACAGGGCTTGCAATATCGCTAGCCCGACGTCCCGGAGCTAGCGATTTTTTCAGTCGGGCTACCAAAATCTATCTTTCCTTCCCTGCCCGTCGGGCTATTGTAGGAAAAATATATGTCAATGCTTTTGCATTCTTTCAGAAATGTAGCTGGGTAATTTGTCTTGGCCGGTGAGCCACTGTCAATATGTGACATTGAAGTCGCGTTTGAATTTGCGCTTGTTTTTTTGCTTTCACTTTGCAATCGTGCGAACTGTGTATAGAGAGCGACAGCACTGATCTGTGAGTGATGATAATTTGTGCACCAATTCCTCTGACAGCGTCTTATTAATCGTTAGCTTACTATGCAAACATGACAAGTGAAATCTCCCGCAGCAAGCTTAAACATGTGAGAGGTTGATCGCGCAGAGAATCGCTGAGCTTATGTGAGTGAGCGTGTAAAAGCATTTCAGTTCTGCTGAGCCAAATAAGACAGGTCAGGGTGAAGAAGTGACAGCCAAAGAAAAGCTTACCACAAAACGGAGAAGTTATGACAAATCAGACTATAAGGCAAAAAGAAAGTGCAGCTTTATGGTTTCATGGACAAAAGAATTCTGTGGCTGCAATATGACGAGCTATATAACCAGGGCTGCACATAAGTGGTCCGCAGGTGCGCATTCGCTGTCAAAATAAAAAACACACAAGGGTTAGGGTTAAATTTAAAAAACTGTACTTTTGAGTTAAAATATATTTATAATTTTAATAAATGACAAATTAAAAAGGCATGAACATTT